>NC_090241.1:28253140-28290640 GCF_024489055.1 Chanodichthys erythropterus
TAAGACTAATACTCTACAAAGCGCATTCAAATCATAAAGCAACGTGAATTTTAAAAAAGATCAATAAAAGACGACGCCGAAACTCACACATACTGAGTTTGACTTTTCAAATATCCCTGGTCATGAATGCCCTTGACCTCTTGTAAAAGCATCCAAGCTGTTATATGAACCTTCGCCCCACCCTTCCTGTTCTGCTGGAAACACAAACATCACAACTGGTTTTATTTATTTTTATTTATTGGAACTGTTATCATTCAGCACGACTAGGTATGAGAAGTTTACTTTTAAACACGTATGGCAATAAATATCCATATGGTTTAAAACAACACTGCCGCATGTCTCGTTTGTTGTTGCTGGCTTGGCTGGCGATGTTAGCGTGCATCTCTCACCGTTTCTCACTAAGTCGCCCCGGGCGCCCATCTCTAGCTACCCAGAAAACTCTTATCATCCAGCTAATTTACTCCCTGATTTCTGTTTATGGTTCTTCGGGCCTTTCGGGTGGAGGATGTACATGTGGGAATGTTTAGCACATGGACGGTTAACACCTTCAGCGTGCCAGCTGAACTCTCACCCAGCCTCGCTTTTTACAAAGACGGCTTTGTAGCGCGTCTCCAAATGTTTTCTCAGCATGTTCCAAGCAGTTTAGGGCAGGCAAGAAAAGTAAACAAGATGTTGCCATGATAAAAACACTTGTGTAAACATCGCAGAGTGTACTTAAAGAGAGCACTTCTCTCTCTCCAGCTCACTCTTTTTCAGCTCTGAAATGCTAATTTCTCTTATTTCAATAAGCAAATGTTGAATCATGGGTTTGGCCAATAGAAAAAAGGCAACGATGTGAACCACAATCCAAAAACATATCAGATCCGTGGTTTAGAAACTCCAGGGTAGCAAAACTTTCTTTCTAAGCTCGTGGACAGAGCGAATGCACTTCTTCACATTTTTCTCCACAGGTAAACACCGATTCAAGATAGATTGTTTTTATCTGCAAAAGAGCCTGAGCCGGTTTTAAACATGCCTTCAAATAAACTGGCACGAGGAGCCTGCTATTTGAAACACAAACTACGACCCTGAAAGAAACAGAGGTGGAAAATAAAAAAAATAAAAACACGCAAGACTGAGAAAAGGGGTAGGAGTGCAGCTGTGGTTCTGCTTACCACTCGTTTTTCTCCTTGGTCTTGGCTTGTGGGTCTTTAATTCGGGCTTGTTTTAGTTTGAACCCGGGATAATGGAACAGTGTCATATCTTGTTTAGAGTGGGACTAATCCAGCCTGACACACACTCACTGATCTGCTGCCACACAGCACATGTTTTCATCATCTCATCACGAACACACACACATAGTGGAGATTAAGTGAGACCAGGTCTTCCTTAGAGGAGGGATCAGGGTGAACGCTGTGTAAACTGTGCACCTTTAGCCTGATCTTTGGTTTAGGTGTTATTAAGGGAGCGTGCTGCTGTGTGTTGGCCAGTATAGACTGGACTTTAACAGCATGGACGGGTCAGGCTTGATTCAGTTGAGTTAATACATTGTGGGCAGGTGAACAGACACTGGTTGCAGGTAAAACCAATGCAACAGTCAGAGCTGTGATGCAGAGATTAGTGCACATGCTTTAGGCCCCGTTTACACCTGGGCCACTTAAAATGCGTTTTGGTCAATCAAATCACAAGTGGATGAGAATGACGCATACCGATCTACACCTGGTGTTTTAATCCGTCTCTTTTGTCTACTTTCGACCACATCTGTCCTGATTACTTTGAGGGGAGGGTAAATGTATGGGCTTCTTCAGAAGTTTTGATTTAATAACCGTGCACAAATTGCATATGAACAGAGAGCATCAGCTTTCGTTTCTGCTCTGACAGCCTCAACACCGTGCGTGTTAGAAAACAGAAATGTTTAGAGAACATTGTGCTTAGTATGTTTTTCATCTTCAAACAAACTTATGGCTTCAGCCAGCAAAGTTTAAATCACGTCTGTCTAGTGCGCTTCACATAACGTTTGTGTCGGTAGGCGGAGAGTAGGTGGTCTTTAGCGGCTGTTTGAACACTTTCAACCACATGAACATCTACACCGTGAACACAATCCGGTCAAATGCGTTTTTGACTACCTCTGGAATTGGTCAAAGTGGACAAGCTTAAAACGTTTTACACCCCATCTACACCTGTATTTAGTGCTTGTGAGGGTGATGCAGATCGATTGTGAAAATGCCACAAAAAATTAGGCAAGTGTATTGCATTTATTTATTTGTTAACTGAACCCAAACTTTTGTGTTTTACATATTTGTTTTTCATAGTAGTCACAAACTACATTTTTACATTTTCTAAAGAAAACATGAATGGCACAGCTCAATGCCTAAATGGTGTGGGTGGTTGTCAGGTTGTCCCTAAGTGGCTGTTAAAGTGTTCTATATACTTTTTAGCTTGATCTGAGCGGTTGTTGGATGGATGCTTATTGGACCATGTTAAAAAGTTTATAAAAATCCCTAAGTATGAGGAAAATGAATAGCAAGCACCAATAATATGTTTCTAAAAACAAGAAGAGAGAGAGATCTTTCCTACTTGTCTGTAAAAAGGCAGACAAGGGCAAACCCCACTGTACTCTCAGAATGTGGGCCACCGTAGATAAACATCCCTACGTGTTTGTTTTGGGACAAAGTGTCAGTAATCACCATGGGGACTGCAGTTATCACAGACAGCACAGAACCCTGAGGAAAACCACACCACAGAGAGCAGGCAAAGAGCAGCACACCACACACCCACGTCAAGAACCCAGCCCACACACAGAGAGGAAAAAAATATAAAATGAAGAGAAAAATCAGGAGAAAAGGAATTGAAAAATACTGTGATGGGACTCTAGGTTTGACTAGGTTGATCTAGAACAAGCAGAAATTTTACAGTTTGAAAGGAATGTGTACAGGATTTCTTTTGAAAGTAGGTATGGGCTTATGATTTAGAAATGCTAATTATTTAATAGGATTCCAGCATTACAAAAAAACATAACGAAAGGATCATTTAGAAAAATCAAATAAGTAATCTTCAAAGAATCAAATAACATCCAACTGAATATTCCCAAATTCCTAGAGGGTGTTTTGAATTGTATTGGTTCTTAGTCCCATTGGCCTAGGAATTTAATCCTGCTATCATACATAAGTGGGAACTGTATGTTCTAAGAGATTTAGTTTTAGGGTTGTTTTGGAATCCTACAGTATATGAGAAATTCCTACAGTATATGAGAAAAACTCCCATTAGCATCCTTTAGGATTGGTTTCAAATAGTGTTGTCAAAAGTACTGACTTTGGTACAATGTGAGGATACCAGCATTTCCCCCTAGCATTTTGGGTGTTATTGAGCGGATTCGTAAACAACTCTGATTGGCCATTGTGTTCACGCGCTCATCAGATCATTGGCTATAATGATCAACTCTTCAAAAACATATTGTAAATAGGTATCTTTGATGCTTTTCACAGAGCGCTTACACAGATACATACGGGAGCATTTGAAAGCAGGACCGGTCCACTGATAGACGCCTACTTTCAAACACTTCCGCTTTCAAACACTTCCAAGTGCTTTCAAACGCTCCCATGCGTTGCGCATTGTAGCCAATCACAGACATATCTGTTGAGCGTGTGAACACAATGGCCAATCAGAGGTGCTGCTCAACAGTGCACAAAATGTTAGGGGGAAATGCTGGTATCGTCACATTTTTTAAAATTCAGTACCCACTAGTTCCAAATTATGACTGCATGTCCCATTCCAAAGGATAATTCCAATTGGAATCCTGTATACATTCCATTTTTTAATCCCAGGTGTGTGTGTGTGTGTGAGATACTTACTTCAGGAACGACTGAAAGTCATCAAACACAGCTTCACATCCTGGCCATTTACAGACGCCGTGACCGTAGAGAGGGTGACTATGAGGGGAATGATCATCCAACACTGATCTATGAGAAGAAAAGACACAATACTGTGATTTATCAAGGCTGCAAATACTTGATACACACACACGCGCACACACAACATATTCACGCATCACTGGACTTTTATGAAAGAGGCTAAAGAGTAATTAATCTCCATAATACTACTTGATGTAATATTAATGGCTTATCCACTAAAATATGACAACTAATAAAGAAACCTTCCCCTTCAGCACAAAAATCCATTGCTGAGTGTGGTTTTATTGACACAGCACTGACTCTCACATGACCACTGACTTCTACAGGAAGTGTTTGATTAGCACAGTCATGTGATCTCTGCTTGTCAGCCTATCACAGCCCAGTACTGGCCAATCAATAGCCAATTATGGGTCTCCTCTGATGCACATGGAGGAACGCTTTGATCAGGGCAGCACGAGGCTCTGAAAGACAGCATGTCCTTTAGCCCTGACCACTGAACCGTGGCCCCTGCCGTCCACCTGGAGCAACAAGTGTTTCCCACAACAGGAAGCTCCCAAATCCATCTGGATTGCTCCCGCCAAGCGCAAACAGTAAACACACCCCACCTGTTATCAATTTATCCGCTTGCACAGGGTCATCAACAGCTTAGTACAGCACGCTTTTCATATGAACTACACTGCAGGCACTATAAAGCTTAGCAGTGAAGATCCACCTATTTTTTCCTCAATTTCAACAGTTGTTTTATCTGCAGAAGGGAATTTAAAAATCTTGTTGAACTGAACATAACATCGAGTTTAGACCTTATTGAACAGTATACACTCATCTCCAATTATCAACATTTAATAACACAGGAAAACTTCCTGCATTTTTGAAAATGTATTAACTATATACGTTTCTTTTTTTTTTTTAAATCAGAAAGACAAAAGACAAAACATGAACATACTATAGCAACTGCTTATTAAAAAATACAAATATTTATGCCTTAATATGTAATTTTTAATTAAAACGTATGTCAAATCTATTACAATTTTTTTTTAACAAGAAACATGCCACATCTTGTTTAAATTCCAAGATGACATTAGCAGAAGCATTATTAATAAGAGTTGAGTTGTGAAATGCTTAAGGACTTGAATCAGGAAACAAAACTCATTTTAAACAATGGATGACTAATGGTTTTAAACGACAATTTAGAGGAAGACTGACAGACTACAGGGGTGTTCTTCCTAGCCTGACCTCATGCATTCCATACAAAAAACAATAAAGGCAAAGAGTCAAAGCTTGTCAGTGATCATGTCTGTCTGTTGAAGTGTGTGGTAATTCCTCCAGTTCTTAGTTTTTTAAAATATTTTTTAATTTTTATTATTATTGAGAGTAAGACAACCACAAGACAGACATAAATTTAAACATAAATGATCTTGTAACAAGCAAAAAGATCTTGCATCCAAGGTGAAAAAATGGCACTAAATAAATAACATAAAAAAAAAACCAGCACATCAAAATCACCACTACACGTGCATTTATATCCTTGATCAGATCTTATAGCAATAGCCTAAATGCTTTCCTGTGAGGCACCAAGGCTCTGTCATATCATCTTTCATTACATTATGGTTTAGGATCGTATTATCACGCACCGAGCACCTAAGTATCATCATTGCCGACCTAACGAAGAAGAGAGGTCTGACGTCTGGAGAGCTCAGACAGGAACTGAGCATTTTGTCACAACACTATTACTCTCCCTCACGTCTTCATGTGGGGAGAAATCAAAGACACACTCCTCCTCTAAGTCTACTGGCAAATCCCCAGACCCCCGACTCAATCCTTTAGAGTATGCCCAACCACACGGACCCCTCCCAACCCCCCCAAAATGTTTTAATTATCATTTGCAGAGTTGAAGATCAATTAAAAGGGAGGTTAAGGGGCTCGTTTAGGGGGGCAAATCTGATTATTTATCTCTTTAAAACAAATTGTCTGGGTTTTAATTCCCCTGAGCGTAGCATTCCTAAAGGATTCTGGGAGGAGAATGAAGTGGGGCGACTCAAACTGGGTGACACTCTTTCCCTCCCATTGAGGAGAAGTGAAAACTGCTGAAATGGAAGGTGTCTCTAAATTTTTTAATAGAATTTTTTTTTTTTTTTTTTTAATAATATTTTTTAGACCCTGACCCTAAAATAAAATAAAATAAAATAAAATAAAATAAAATAAAATAAAAGGTATGGGCCTATTGGTCAGATAGCCGACACCACATTTTCAATCACCTTAGAAAGGTTCATGCAGGTCCATGAATGTTTTTTGTCCCTTATCTGAGCGCCGATGGGTCGGGTGGACTGACACGTCGAAGGCTTTTATCATATTTGGGTGTGCATGAGGTGATTGTCTCTGTGCAGGCACCAGTGGGAGCCGATGGAGGCTGCTAAAAGCAGGGTAGCATCGCGTCTAAACATGTACGAAGTGATTGAGTTTCTCTCTCCTTCCTTTAAGACGGAAGTGAAAAGACAGTGAATGATGCCGCTGGATGCACTTAAGGTTTTAGTTGCAGGCGTCGCAGCGACTGGCCAGATTTTATATGACACATGAAACGGCCTGTGCGGTGCTTAAGACCCCGGCGGTAAACCAATCTGAGAGAGCTAGGGCAAAGCAAGTCCATCAGCGCACAGCCGCCCGCCTGTTTCACGACAAGAGGGACTTGGGAAAACCACATCAATTAAAAGTTCATTAACGTTCGTGTGCGGGGATGAGTCCACATTTCATTTCTCCCACTCAAAACCCTGGATTTCAAGCAATGGAACTCCTACGGATTAAAAATGGTAGAAATCTGTGTTATGCTTTCTTGAAGGCCCATAGGGTATAGTGATGAAACACATTTACTAATAAAACTACAAGGATGTTAATGCTACATGGAAAATTATCAAAGCGCTAAGCTATTAGCACTGTCTCTCTAATGTGTCTTTGCATTTGAATAGTAATGATTTGGAAGCATTTCTAGCACTAATTCTTCAGCTAACGGAAGCAAGGGAGAAGGCTGATCACCTGTTCCCTTTTTCTGACAGATCTGAGATATTCAGTCTACAAAACGCCTTCTTCACGGCATGGGTGCTAAACTGCTGTTGACGTCTTCTTTAATCTCTGACACCGAACGAGAGGCAGGGAGAGAGAAGCAGTGAGCTTTCCAACATGTCTTTTTGAGTGTTTCAAGCCTGCTATGGCACAAAAGGGTTGTAGTGTTGTGATAGAGGACTGGATGTTTGTGAACTTTGAGGAAAAAGGGTGATAGACTGTTACTCTTAGGGAGAGAGGGAGAGCTACTAAAATAGAATATGTGAGTTTCTCTGTGTCAGATCCTAGTAAGCTGCCTACCTAGACCATAACTGGGTGATTATTCAATTAGGGGAACTTTTCTGACTGGTATGATTTCAAAGCAAAAACAAAACAACAATTAATCATTCTAGTTTTAAAGAGTAGGTTCTAAGAGCTTTAAACTTTTTACTGTGTCTCTTGTCAAAAAACGATCGGTTTGTGTGAGAAACCGAACAGTATTTATATAATTTTTTACCTCTAATACACCACTATGTCCAACTTCGTTCAGCTTCCGGTGAGTGAGGTCAGATCCGCGCTCTGACAACGGAAGTGATGTCTCGCGCTCATTGAAGTATATGGGCGAGACATCACTTCCGTCATTACAACGCGTTTTTTGACCCCACTAGCAGGAAGCTGAACGGAGTAGGACATAGTGGTGTATTAGAGGTAAAAAATTATATAAATACAAATTTTCATTTTTGGGTGAACTATCCCTTTAAAGAAGTTGGTTTTTTTTTTTTTGATTTTTTTTTTTTTTAAATATATATATAACTCCAAAGTGCTTCCAAATGAAATATTACCCAACTGTGCTGCACACAACTACAATTTAGGCAGCATTATATGTATCATTCATGCAGAAGACATCCCAGAATGCAATGCAACAAGCTGAGTAAAAAATCCATTCAAAGTGCAGGAGAGAAACATTCATTATAAATGCTTATATTTAATTAAATACTGCAAAATATCTATAAAAAATAATTAAATGTAAATAAAAATGACTTTTTTTGCCTTTTGGCCAATATTGTTTGTGATGGAACTTCTACGCTTAAAGCATTATGCCATAAGCTTAGCAACAAACTAATGTCAAAATAAATCAATAGAAAAGCATCTCATTTGTGTGGCACAAATGAAAGAAAGAAAGAAAGAAAGAAAGAAAGAAAGAAAGAAAGAAAGAAAGAAAGAAAGAAAGAAAGAAAGAAAGAAAGAAAGAAAGAAAGAAAGAAAGAAAGAAAGAAAGAAAGAAAGAAAGAAAGAAAGAAAGAAAGAGGAGCTTGTATGAGCCCTACAGCATCAGTGACATCATGGGCAGTTTAAACATGACATGTTGAGCAAACCTGTCATGAACTCCATTCTGCTCTACACTGGTAGAAAAGCAGATAAACGTGTACGTGAACTCTCCCTTTACCTTCGTCTAGAGCTTGTTTTGCAGTACTAAATGTGTTTTCATTCTCATTGCTTCATAACGACAAGTTGGTTCTGATCAGCCAAATCTGAGTCAGATGTGAAAAGAGAGAGAGACAAATAAATGAGCTCACGGTGCCTGGAGGCTTCTTACCAGCGGTTCAAAGATCAGGCATGAGCAAATGAAAACAAGCAAACGTGTTATAAACCAAATTAATCTCTTCCTTAAAGACACAGTGATGCAACACTTCCTCCAAATAAATCTTTAAGTGTCAGGGCTTTAAAGAGGCTTTATAGTATTCAGCAAAGTTGTGCTGTGCAACTGTTACTGTATGAAATTAACTGCTCTTTATTTGCCATACAAAATGGTTTGATTCGGCAAATGATGAATTCTTCTGATGACATGTATAATATAATTTACGATATTTGTGATACAAGAAGCAGAATGAAAATTGTAAAAAAAAAAAATTCGACATAAATAATAAATAAATAATCGATCAGAAAAAGTAAAACATTCCTTGAACATAATTTGAAGTGCAATACCGCTAAACCGCGCCTACTGTAATGCTGTAATAATTAAAAAGGAAGGAAGCAATTTTAATTTCATTACAGTAATCTAACCTTTCTAATAGTGCCATTCTCTTAGGTGTTTGACTGGAAATCCCTGATGAACAGGATTGAGCGGACAGGCCTGGTCCTTAATGAAAATTCCAAGGTACTTAGAAGCAATAAATTACGATTCATTTGCAGGAAATGCCCAATTGGTACCTGTCCATCAACTTGGCTTTCCTGGCAGTGATTTCCACCTTCAGTAGTGGCACTGAGAAAGCTTGTTTGCTTTGCTCAATGATGCCAAGAACTCTGAATATATATAGAGAGTTTAACAAGAGATTTCAACAGTGTCTCAAACTGTGCTCAGATTGGCCAAGAAACCAAAGTCTGCAACCAAACTCTTCTCCAATTCTCCCAAACTCTCAGGTCAATGGCTGGGTGATCTTACCCCTCTCTCTTGAGCGAGTGGCTGATGTACTGGCCGTTGGTGGATCCATGCTGGTTGTGGTTTTTGAGGGGAACGGGGGAGGGGGACGACAGGTCCAGACCCCGGTGACCGTTATTGGTCGCGCTGTTCTCCTCCTTCACATGACTGTTTGTCACCTCCTTCCACAGCTGCTGCAGTTCGGCTGGAATCATGCCTGCCACAAACAAATTGGATAATTAAATCAATTAACAGCTAATCTGGTTCTACTCATGGCATAATTAAATAAAAAACAAGGGCTCAGTAAACAAAAGGGGGCATTAATTATTCCACTACAGGCTGATACGCAGCGCCTGCCCTCTCGCTCTGCCATTCTCTCTCTCTCACTTGCTCTTTTCCCCCCGACGTGCAATGCAAAGCGTGTTTGTGTACAAAAATTCCCTGGCATTCACGCACATTTCATGCTTGAAGTAAATAATTAACATACAGACAAGGCATGAAATCTGAATAATCACCATTATTTCTCTGACAAGGAAGTCAGCCAGCTCTTTCTCACACACACACACAAAACAAGACCACAAAAACATCCCTCTCTGTGAGAAAGAGAGAGAGGGAGAAAGTGAAAGAACGAACAAGCCCCCAGGGTAATACTCTCGAAAGCATGTTAATGTGCAAAATGCTTAAAGTTTTGCACCGCCTCCAATTGACACAGACGACTTAAACCTCATTTAACAAGTCAAGCACACTGCGGCTCATACGTCCTTTGAAAAAAGAGAGAAGAAGATAAGTGGGAAGAAAAATGGCTTGAAGACAAGATGTTGCCTCAATTCTGTGACAGGCACACAAACACTTGCATGCACACCCACATAATCAACGTGTTTCATGTAGCTGACTGTACAACTCTAGCAGGCTGAAAATTAGGAAGGGCTAACAAATGAAATTAGCCCATTTGAGTGGCCATGAAAAAAATAAAAAAAATAATATGAAAATGTAACAAACAAATACATTTACATATTACGTATACATACACACACAACCAAGTCTCTTATGCTTGACAGGTCTGAATTTATTTTCATCAAAAATACAGTAAAAATTGTAAAAACTGAGAAGAGTTGTGCTGCTCAATAGAAAACTGATAATATTTTTCAGTCTTCTTTGATAACTTGAAAGTTTATTTATTTATTTATAAAAATGTATTTATTTTGTAACATTATTTAAGTCTTTACTGTCACATTTAATCAATTTAATGTGTCCCAGAATAAAAGTATTAATTTCTTTAAAAAAAATCTTTCTGACCCCAAACTTTTGAACAGTAGTGTATAATACAAATATATACACACGGAAACACTTAATTAAAATGTTCAGAATGACTACTTTTTCTATCATTATGTTACTTCAGGAATAGGGCATGAGAATGGAACGCTGAATGAATCGCACCCACTGTGAGACTTTATAAAATCTTTGTATGTTTTGTGAAATTAAACGGGAAGGGGCTGTTTTGGGCGGTGGGGGATCAACCGCTTAACATCACAATTAAATCGATTTTCGAAATGAGCGAAAGCAAATGGAGAGCAAATTTTGAGAGTCTTGGTTATCTTCATTTGTCTCCTTGTTTTCCCACCTCCTCCCCCCTCGCTCTCTCATTCTCTCTCCTTCATAATAATTCTCTTTACAGATACCAGAAGTGGCCTCTTTCAAGCGCTCCAGCGCAATACATTTGTGCAAGAATCGCTTAGTTTTAATTTATTCCTGTTGTGGCAAAATAACGGCGAGGTGAAGATCTCAATACGATCAGCAGAAAATATTTTTAATTTGATAAGCTACTAAAGATTTTAATTATGCCAGTAATGGAGAACAGTAAGCTAATGAGGCGGCTAAGACTCCAGAGAGAGAGACAAAGAGACAGAGTGAGAGAGACTAAAAACTGTGAAATGAGTCTGGTAGGACTGCCATAAATTCGCACAAGATCGTTTGCATATAAAAGAGCCAGCGGAAATTATTGCAGGACGAATCAATAACCTTCCCACGTGCCACCTTTCGCTTCCTTGGGCTTTTTTGTGCCATCTTGCAGTGTTTTAACGTCCTCATGAAACTCTGACGGCGGTGTCCGAAGGTATCGACTTGCTTGTTTTTTGTCTTTGCTGTTGTCATTGTGAGGGAGGGAAAACTTGTCCGTGTGGATTCAAGAAGGTCACGGCGCTGGTGATTGTTTTTGGGTTTGGACATAGAGGGGAACAATCATTTTCCCCCCACTTGGAGCGCAGTGACAGTGTGCGATGTATTTTTAGCCGACGTGCTTGACAGGGCGGCCCACTCTCCCTCAATTACCCACAAGTCCAGGTGACCCTGACACCACTGTTTACTGAAACGAATCCAAGCCGGAGGGGGAAGGGGAGCTGATGAGAGGGGTAACAGAGTGGGACGAAGCTGTCTTGTTGTGTCTGACACCCCCCATAAACCTTTTTCCTCTGCAGGTCTATATCTTGCTCCAAGTCTTGGTTTTCATCCAGTCTCTCAGATGGATTTCCCAAAACTGTCTGCATGTATCTTCACGTGACCTCTCAACCAATCTGGCAAATGTCACAGCATTATCGTCATTTAGTAGCGGATGATGGATGAAACATTTCGCAGACAACACATAGCATTAAAACAGTTCTTTGTCGTTAAATCCGTCTTGCAAACTCCAGATCGCTTTAACGGCCCTAAAGTCATTTTTCAGTGCCGCACCTCCTCTCATTAAAAGCCAAAGATACACACTTGCGCTTTTAAAAAATGGATGTCATTGAGACTTTTGACTGATCGCCGGTGAAGCAACTCAATTTTTACCGCAGCAGGTAGCGGCGACACCCAGACAGGGGCCCCGAACTCTCGCTTCAACCTTTTCCTGTCCTTGTACCCCGATACCCTGGTGACCGTGTTCGAGCAAGCGGAAAGTTGATTTAAGGTTCACAACCACATTAGTTGTGGCCCATCAGCAGCCCGATAAAAAATGCCGGCGTGCGCTGGGGCCGCGGAAATCAGCGACCACGTCTTTCTCGACGAGACCGCCGCCGCGCCACTGGGGGCAAACTGACACTACTATTAGTTTATTGTTCTGTGAGGCAGAGATCTTCTCTCCCTCCCGTTAAAGGGGTTATGATCACTGGGGCCTTTGATATGCAGCCCTTAGGCCTAAAATATGTTCCTCCCTAATGCTACAGAAGCTATTAAACAGTGCCACACTGCCAGCCAATCAATCACTGCCAGCGAGGCCGGACGAGGGGCCGGAGTCCCCTGATGGGTCCGTGCGCACATCGCGCATCATGCCTGGTCACATTCCCTGCTTTCATATTAGTGGCAAATTTGTCTTGTCGGTGTCCTGTGGCCCTTGACTGGACAACTTAACTAATGTGTGGTTGGGGATAAGAATGAACTCCAGAACTTGAGGGATTCACAACATGTGTGTAGGAGTACACAGATTTAGATGAGAGCTTGCTAATAGTGTGGAAAATGAGGGACAAACACAAATCCGGCAGACACATCAATGTAGACAACCAGGCCTCTTCTGCCTAATCCCATTCTGTTCACACAAAGTTGAGTTATTTACAAGAGAGAAAGCAAACTTCATGTGCCATGAAGAAATGCCTTTTTTCTATCATTTTTTTTTTTATTATTTCAACAAAATGCTTAATTAAACAATAGATCCCTAAGGATTAAAAATGAAAAGAAAAATGAAAGAAAGTGACAAAGTTTTTAAAATAATAATAATAATAATAGAGCAAAACTCACTAAAATTAAAGTCACTAAATTGAACATGTTTGTTATATCTATGTCTCAAAAGGCCACAAAAAAAAGTTTTTTGCAGGATCCGGAGTGAGTCCTGTATTGCGTACACACTCAGAATGACAATTTAGGGGATTTGCTCCATATTCAAATATGGCTGTAACTCCTAAAACGTTGCATTGTGTACTTGAGACAAGTAAAGAAGACAGAAATGGTTTTACTCGATGAAACACACCTCATCTCTCTGCCTTTCTTGAATATTCATCTGCTCTGTTTGTTTCCTCACACGGTTACTCACACTGCTAAGTCCACTGTTATTTTCTCTCTCTGGACCACATTTATGATATTTATCTCCTCCAACACATTGTTCTAATTCATAGCAGACTTCAGCTGACCCTCTCCAAAACTTGAACGTCAACAAGTCAAAAGTGATCTAACCCCAAATACAACAGACTAAAAAACATTTTGACTGAAGTCTCAGGTATCTGTGCTGTGCCAGAGAGCTAGCTTGCACACTTGTAAACAGGGTAGAAATCGGGTAGAAAATGACTGGATGTGCCTGCACATTAAACGTGAAGCCATGATGTAAAAAGATTTTATACACACATCAAAGTCCGATAGCCTAATACATAAGCCAATTTCAGCCTATGTTTCTGGCCGAGTAATCTTCCTTAGTAGCTTGTCCAAGCACATAATCACCACGCACACATAAGGAGGTAACATAAGTTATCACACCAATGCTTACTACTTAGCTAACTACTGAATATTGTAGATTACATCTTGCGAATGGAAAACTGGGCTGCTGGAGCATGAAAGAATGCAGTGGAGTGTGAAAGAAAAAAAGGTCATCAATAACTTTTAACAGTGAAGCAGAAAATGTTCAGGACACACACAAACACACACACATACTGACAAGTGTTTTAATCAGGGTATGAAATTACCCCCTATGCCAGTCAAATTTGGGACCAATTTTATCAGTCACTGTGCCAGACGACCTGTAGGACATCTCCGACTGACGTTTGACAAGAAATGCTTCTAGTTAGATGCAAAGACGCACACACAGAAGAAACATATTTGATTGCATTGATGAATAGAGAAATCAAAAGCCTTATCTGAGTTCCAAAATAAATTGAAAGAGGCTAATAAATTTGTGCAAAAGTTTATTTTGTACTTTGGTTTTAACCCCACCAATTCAAGAAATCTGCCACTGGCTATTACAGTTACCCAGTCAGGTTTATCCTCCATCTTGGATTAATACTAGACAAACAGGTTCTAGGAAACTAGGAAATAATCTACCCTTCACTGCCAAGTAAACTTATTATATATCCAAGCAATATTTCGAGTTCTGCAGTACAAAAACAGCATGTGTCCACTGTGTTTTTCATTACTGCCCTCTGATTGGGCATTACATGCTTGCAATGTTCCCTGGGTAACGGCTGCTTGAGATGTCATTCAATCACTTGTTAAAGAAATAAAATTGTTCTTCACTGAGATGGCCTCCTATTTGACACTAGCCTGTGGCTTCGCATAGTAAAGCACTGCCTCGCCCAGCCCCAGGGCAACGTGGGTATGTGGAGTGGCTCAGCTTTCCGACTATGCCCTGATCAAACAATAACAAGACTGAACAAACAGAGTTTGTATTTGCGTGTTACCCAAGCACCCCCTCCCCAGCCTTTATACAGCCTTATCTTGTTATGGGCTTGTTTGTCTTAGCCAGAGAGAGTACAGTCAGCTTTTGAAAGAAAGAAAACAAAACTCAAAACAAAACCAGTATGAATGCAGTCTTTGTTATTCTGTTGCTGCTCCTTAAGTAAATATGACAAAGAAAAATAAAGCAATACACCTCCTGGAAAAACACCTTTTGACTCACTGACTTGTGAAGTGATTAATCTTTGACTAGTTTAGTGGGTTGAGGTTAGAAAACAATGGTGCTAGTATGTTTAGGAGCTGACGAGGAGCCAACATAAGACAATAGAGGTAAAACACAGATATGTGTAATATACATATATCAGAAATACATGTATTCAATGGAGGAGTGGAAATATAGGAGACATTTTCAGGTTCTAAAGGAGAAAATCAAAAGAAACTATAATGCAAAGAGAACATAAAAGGCCTATACTCTCTGAAAGCAATATTTTGTCTAATTTTATAAATTTTTGTAAATTGTCCCAGTGCTGAAATGTTTCCCCCCACACATATAAGTGATATTCTTGGAGGTTATCTTTTGAAAAATTTCATTGAGAACAATTTCATTTTCATAAGCTTTTTGTCAGCATTTCCTTTCGCTCTCGGTGTGAATATCCCCTTAAAGGGTTAGTTCACCCAAAAATTAAAATCATTAATTACTCCTTATGTCGTTCCACATCCGTAAAACCTTTGTTCTTCGGAACACAAATTAAGATATTTTTAATGAAATCTGAGAGCTTTATTTTTCCTTCATAAAGATACAACACAAAGCACTTGCGTCGCTTCATAAAACTGAGGTTAAACCACTGGAGTCACATGGGGTACTTTAATGATATCTTTCCTACCTTTCTGGACCTTGAAAGTGGTAGTTGTGTTGGATCTCTATGGAGGGACAGAAACCTCTCAGACTTCATCAAAAAGATCTTAATTTGTGTTCTGAAGATGAACGAAGGTCTTACGGATGTGGAACGATACGAGGGTGAGAAATTAATGACAGAAATTGGCTATTGTTTTCCCCCCACATTTAGCAAAATATAATAAAATCTATAAATAAATACATACACAGATCCATACATATTGCATGCTTATGGATTGCAAAAACTAATCCCTAAGGATCCTCAGTTTTTACCCAGATGTTGCAATCTATAGACAAACAAACAAAAAACATAATAGAAAAACACAGAAAAGCCATAGCAAGAAAGCGGTGTGAAAAGAAGTGAAATTTTCTTGGAGGCTGATGAAAAACCCTGTTGTAATTTTGTGAATAATTTCGTTGCATTTTTCATAAGCTTTTTTCAGCAAATCCCATTGCTCTCAGTGTGAATATCCCCTCAAGGGACGATGGGTGTGCTTGTTCTTACCCTGAGTGAGGGAGTGCAGGGGCAGAGTCTGGTTAGGCTGAATGGACAGCAGCCCTTGTCTCTGCAGGCTCAGGAGATGCTGCTGCTGGAGCTGCTGAACCTGGAGCAGCTGCTGTTGGAACGCCAACTGCTGTGCAGACACCTGCCGAGGGAGAGCGGAGAGAGGATGAGAGGTCTACATATCATCCTCACACTCACAAACAATTATGTCAACACGTGCACAAACATACTTATTCACTCAGGGCTGATAAACACACACATACTCACACAAACAGGCACGGGCAGGTACTTTCCCATATTCCCGTACCCTCTTAATTAACGAGGAGTCGGGGAGGCTTGTGACAAATAATGAAATGTTGTTAATCATTCCTAATAAGAGCCACAGGATTTTAATTATGGCCATTCATAACTCCGCAAACAACCTGTGACTGAAAGGAGCTCCTTAATATTCAGCGCTGTGTAAGTGCAGAGCCAGGGGAGCCAACCGTTGTCTCCTTTGGATAAATCAGGGGTGTGAAGTAACAGGGTAACCGTCCAATAGGAGGATAACTGAGCAGTGTATGTGCCAGTTTTATATATTTATATTTTGTGATTAATTTTCTCATGTTTATCAAGTTATATATAAAATGAATTATGCACATTAAAACATTTATGCATAAAATAAACGGTAAATTTTATTTTTTATTTAAGTCTTTAATTATTTTAAAAGGTAACATTTTACAAAAGGTTATGTTCATTGATATTTTACATTCTTATGTCAATGTTCTTTTATTTTTATTATTTTTTTCATAAATATATTTAATTTTTGTGTTTCATTAATGCATTAGAGTGGACACTGTTCGGGAGGTTAATAAAAGCCTTTAGTGATGCATTTGTGTAAGAAAAATATCCATATTTAACAAGTTATAAAGTAAAATATCTAGCTTCCACTAGACCGCCTTCCGTATTCAACCTATGTAATGCCTCTCACAGTTCAAAATGCTTATGCCATGCCATACTCCTTACATATTCAACTTTACGAAAATAGCATAACTGACGCAACCTCAGTTACGCATTTTTTCCCCCATTGTAAAGCTTGGACGACTCACGATATTTACTAATACAAGTCCGACTGTGTTCATTAAATCTTGAGGTGATTTTCATTTTAAAGTGAACTAATCCTTTAAATCATGACATGCATTGCAATTTATATCATATCATGTTGTGTCTTACGGTAATATACACCCTCACATCTGGATAGATGGGACGGAGTGTAATGAAAAAAAAAGGAAAGTGCCAAAGGACGGGAAATTTTGAGAGGAAGAGGGGAGAGAGTTAGTAAAAGTGGAAGGGAAATAGGGAAAAGAGATTGTTGAAAGACAGAAGGAGAGGGAGGAACGGGCGAACGAACTGCTGCGTCGTCAGAACGATAAATGGGAGGAAGTTATCTAACATCCCCAATCGCCCCTCAGTTAAAACAAATGGGCGAAGTTATGGAGATACAGGGCTATTGAACCCTACCGTTGACCCCTTTCAACACTAACACTGTTGTTTATGACCTCCTCAATGCATTATAATAGCTTTGTGACAACGACTAAACATCCATCATAATCACGGGACGGTTCCTTGGGAGGTTTCAGATGGACCCGAGGTGAAAAACCAGACCCTGACGATCATGTTTGTTGGTACATTAAAGCGCAAACATGTCTTTGCCAAGCTGTGTGCCGCACCCTCTTCCCAAACACAGGATGCTTCACTTTGTGTTTACTTCTCCAAACAGAAGGCGCACAAAAAAGGTCCCGCAGCACAGGCGCGGACAGGTCAACCTTTAGACCCAGAACAGATCTGAAACAGCCTGATAAAGTGCTTGCACTTTTTTCCACTCTCATTCATGGTCCACCCATCCTCATCTGCCTGTCAAAGGTCTGTTTCTGTTTCTCTCTCTCTCCCCACTCTAACCCTGATCAGTAGGCTTTAAACATACAAATGCTTCAATGTCAATGGTCAGAGCTATGGTGCAGCGGTAGCACAACATATGGACACTGTGGTGCTCCCACAGAGAAGCAGGTTCAGGTCCGGGTCATGTCTTGATCGTACTACCCTTGTATTTTCTTTTGCTATCCTGACAATTAAAAGCAAAAAGTCCAATAAAAGATATGCAATGATGAGATGAGACTGAAAATTACTGTTTTTAAATTGTTAAATAATGGAGCTTTTCCAATGCGTGGTATGACTCGGCACGCTTTACTTTGGCTCAGTTTGCTTTTCCACTGCAGTTTAATACCGCTTCAAAGTGGGTTGGATTATAGACTGATTGTTATAGTTGCGCTGCCACCTCGTCTACTGACCACCATACAGCCATTTCTTTTTTCAAGATGCGTGCAACGGTCATTTAAAGCAAGTCATTTAAAAAGGTTTAGCGATCAAATGATACTGCGGTGGCTGTTGCTGAATGTTTAAATCTAGCGGGTTTGGTGTCTCGTATCGCAAATCCATTGACGATTTTCTCTGACCAATCAGTGATCTGCAGTGTTTACACGTCACATTTTAGTATCGTTATAGCTTGCTTGTAACCGAGGTGGTACTAAAAAAAAGTACCAGGTACAGTGGAAACCCCCCCAAAATTAGCCGTACCATGCAGTGGAAAAGCACCATAAGTTCATATAAGAGCTATCGTCTACCTTTAAATCACTTTAAAAGGCTCAAAACTAATTTTTTTTTGTATTGTTAACTGTGCATATAAAAACATTTATTAATAAAATAAATTGGGTCACTTTTGATTTCATTATGTCTTTAAAGTCACCATGAAATCCAAAATTGACTATTTTTATTTTTTTATGGAATATTGCTGCATTTATTATAAGTGATTTATCCAAGCACATCCTGTTATTTTTAAATGTACGTAATACTTAATCAAAATAACTTCCTCTCCCCCTTGCAATGACATTTCTTCACTTCTCTTATGACACGTACACCGGTGAGAGGGCAGCCCATCAAATCCCGATGGAAAACTCAAGTCCCGTCCAACAATTTTATTTAGTTTGAGAAGCGGTTACACGCCACAAAGTTGCAACTTCTGTTTCATGCTGACTTTAATTGTTAAAAAAATTAAAATAATTGCATAAGGTATTAATGCATAAGGTATTATATAATTTTATAGCATTTTACAGCATTTACTAGTGTTATTTTTGGTAACACTTTACAATAAGGTTTTATTAGTTAACATTAGTTAACTACTTAAATTAACATGAACTAACAATTAACAATACTTCTACAGCATTTATTATTCTTAGTTAATGTTGATTTCAACATTTACTAATACATTGTTAAAATCAAAAGTTGGATTTGTTAACATTAGTTAACGCACTGTGAACTAACATGAGGAAATACTGTAACAAATACATAAATACTGTAACAAATGTATTGCTCATTATTAGTTCAAGTTAGGCAATACATTAACTAATGGTAACAAATGAGACCTTACTGTAAAGTGTTACCTAATATTCATTTATTAAAATTGAAATGTTAAAATTTATTTTTGTAAAAAAAAAAAAAAAAAAAAAAAAACTATATTAACAAATACTGTAAAAGTATTGTTCACAGTAAGGACATGATAGCTACTGCATGCTAACAAATTGAACCATATTATAAAGTGTATTTATTTTTTTATCTGTACATCACCCTGAGGGATCGCCTGGGCCACTTGAGATCTTCCTCCGCGCACGAGCGTTAACCTAACGCCAGCCCGGCATAGCGAATGGGAGGTTAACTCGGAGTGGCACGCGAGAGAGGCGAGAACAGAGCAGATGACAACATGATCCAGACTGACGCTGGCAGGCCCTTTTATTGCCTCGCCTCCAATCCAAAGTTAAAAATCTTTGAAAACCTAAGAAATTTTGTTGTCTTTTAAATAAAAGAGGCACAAAGCAGCAGCGGGGGGTTATTGTCTGACCCCCGTGGGGGGAGTCGCTGCAACAATTCCTATTCCATCTTTTGATGGCTGCGCGAGAGAAAGCCGAAGGAGGGGGAGAGAGGGAGCGCGCGCGAGAGAAAAACACGCACAGACGGAGGAGAGCCTCTCGAGGGCTGCATCAAATTCCTGTGATCATACATAATACTCTTTAAAATGGTGTTTTTCTTCCTGTTCGTCACGTTCCATTCAGCTGATCAATTGTTTCTCCTTTTGACGGTGCCACCCTCCTTTTTTCAACCCCCCTCCCATTCTAGAGTTCCCTTCCCCTCATCTGTCCTTCTAACACGAGAAAGGGAAAGAGAGAGATAGAGAGAGAGAGAGAGAGAAAGAGTGACAGCTTCTGTCAGAGGCAAGAGAAACAATCCTGTCGCATTGATTTATGGAGGCAACACACCACAACTTGTCCAAACTGAAGCCCCCAGTTCATTAATTAGCGAGCTGGGGGACTTTGAAGTAAGCATGTGAGAGTGTGTGTATGGCTGTGTGTGTGTGTGTGTGTGTGTTTTTTACAACATTCGCCTTCATTTATACGCTCTCTCCGGTTACAGAACGAATCTCTCGGTGGGGAAGTTAAGAAGTGAAACTTTGATTGTCTTTGAACTGCTTTTGACCGCATAATAATCGCTTCTTTTGTCCAGAGCATTGCCTTATCCTGCTGTCATTAGAGCAGCTAGAAACACAGCTGGTGATACGGCCTTAAAATGAAGGATGAGAGAAAGACAAAGAGGTAGAACTCTTCAGATATACAACAACTGTGCTGTGCCATATTTCTGTCAACGGGGAAACCTCATGTGCCCTTCAATCTGTTCATATTGTACATTTATATATAAATACACAGACAACTCATAAAAGGATCTATACAGATTCTGCAGTCAGATTCTCTGCAGAATCCCAATGACCATTGAAATTCTCCCAAATGTTTGTTTATTAAATATTTTGGCCAATAAGTACCTTCAGATTGATTTAATACATTTAACTTTGACAAAATTGCCAAATAAGCATGGAAAAATACAGAGAAAAATACTGGGCCAATTCTAACAATGTGTCCTAACCAAGTTTGTGGTTTTTTGTCCTCGGACACTGAATAGGAAATATGAAGCGACGCAATCACAGCCAATCAAAATATTCACTACCATTCAACATTTTTGGGAAAAAGAATATTAAAAAAAAAAAGAAAGAAATGCTGTTCTTTGCAACTGTTTTCTATTCTTCAAAAATTCCTAAAAATTGTATCAAGGTTTCCACAAAAAATATTAAGCAGCACAATATAAGAAATGAGCACCAAATCAGCATATCCGAATGATTTCTGAAGGATCATGTGACACTGAAGTCTGGAGTAAGGGCTGCTGAAAATTCAGCTTTGCCATCACTGGGATGAATTTCTTCAAAATAAATTAAAATAGAAAATATTTTTGTATTTATTTTTTCCCCCAAATCTAGTGTATATATTGGTGTCTAGTTATCTAGAGCATGACTTTGGACCAATGAGATAATGCAGGGGCGACGTCACAGAAACAGATCAATGTTTTATCTTGCGACTGGTTAGTACAAGAACTCTAATTAAATTAAAAAAAGGTTTTAGCATTCTTGCATTATAGTGTTACAATCGGTTAGGATGCGGTGTAGAAATACAAAAGCAGGACAGGGTTCTTCCCATTGTCAAAACTCAAGATAAGACGACATAGTGGCACTGGAATGATCTGTTGGTGGGAAACAGCTGCTGGATGCACTGGGGGCAGGTAATGAACACCAGGGCTGAGAGTGTGTGTAAAGTAATGCAGTCAGCATACCTCTTTACTCTGCTGTTTGCTGCCATGCTGCTGCTGGATGAGCTGAAGGTGGAGTTGTTCTTGCTGTTTCTTGTAGAACTCCTGGAGTTGCTGCTGCAAAGTCACACAGTCATAAATTAAAGATGCCTCTTCTATACTTCTTCTGCTGTGTTTTATTTATTTTCCCCGGAAGACCAACATAATATTACAAAACAGATTATTTCCCCTACACTGATTCTTAGAATTAAAAGAGTATAGTACCTTTAATACGTCTATATATGTACTGTAAAATACTTAAAAAATCTTCTACATCAACATACGTGTAGCATAATACTATTTTTGTCATTTCTAAATGACTGTGAAAATGAATGAATGGTAATAAGGAAGGAATTTTGTGCTGTGAACTCTTGTGACTCTTGGTTCAAAACCATATAGAAAATCCTGTTCTTAATGATATATGACCTTTACATTTCAAATATTCTGAGAATCAGGAAGAAGCTTCAGTCAGAAAAAAAATCTTCATTATGTATGTTCAGAATGTGTGGAATTCTTTGAGTCACACATCACAGTTTTACCAAACTGTGTATATTGCTTTACTAATACATACATGACATATCCTCTTTGTTTGTCATATAGATTGAGCAACAGTTAAGACAGTCGAAAGGGAGGGATGTACTGTATGTTCGATTCATTGAAAGAGAAATTAATTGTAGGGCATCATATACTTAGTAATTATAGTTTCAGCTCAAAAATTTGATTGGATGAGCCACGTTTGAAGACAAAATGGTTGAAATTTGCACAAGACTAACATATTATGATTTTTTAATCATAATAAAAAATTTAATTAATGCAAAACTAGCTATAACTTGCCCTAAGAATCACTGTGATTATTAATAAAAAAATATTATTAATAATGACAACATCATCTTTTATCATATTGCTGTTGTTGCTATTTTATTATATATACTATTATAATAGATTATGACTATAATACATTATATCTTAATATATTATATTCCAAACTGTTTATTCAAATAATTAATACATTTAATTATATATTGGCACATGGGCGCATTGTGACGCATGGATCCTCATGGCTTATTGTTTTATTATTTAATTCAAATTCTTGTATTGTCATAGTGTTGGTTAAAGCATAAGTATTATTCGAGACATTCAAACAGAAGGAATATATACGGTATAAAACAGAACGAGAGCAAGTACTGTACCTGCTGTAACATCAGTGCTTGTTGTTGTTGCAGTAACAGCTGGAGCTGCTGGGGGCTCAGAACTTGGTGTTGGAGGATTTGCTGCATCTGCTGAGGAGTTATGACCTGTGGTGTCATCATAGCAACAGAAACTGGGACCTACACAAACACAGAAAGAGGACGAACATATGAATACAATGGCAATCGGATAATACACTAAAGATAACACATGTCACATGTCCTATCAGTAGCCTGTCACCAGATGAATGTGCTATGAGATCAAGATCCATTTCTCAAAAACCACCTGAGGAGCTTTCAGAACCAGTGATACGAGAAGCCAAAGCTGCACTGACTGATGGGAGACTGACAGATACAAAGAGAAAACTCATACACACACACACACACAAACACACTCGAACAACCAAACAGCGTCCCCATCATCAAACGTCCCACTCCAGTGACAAGGCCACTGGCCATTATTCTGGAGTGCCGTCCATGTTTTGCTTGTGACTGTGTGAATACGTTTTGTATTATCATTTTTTTCATGATTGTTTTCTCCCCTCTTCATCAGCGTGAAGCGTCTTGTCCCTGCGATACTTCACTAAAATGGGTCACAACTCTCACGGTGTACCATTTCGTTGTGTACATAAACTTAAAATCGCTGAATATCAATTAACATGAATGTAACCGTGTCAGTGCAGGATGTGTTGTCGACTGCGTTCTATTGTTAGTTTGTCAAAACAATTTTTTGCGTACAGAAAAAAAAATGTCCCTCTCTAAAAAAAATACATGAAAACAACACATTAAAGGGCACACAAACAAGCTCAAGCAGAATAAAAAGGGTGCACATATTATGGCCAGAAAAGAAAATGACGTGTGATGACATTGAGAGGGTCCTCGTGCTGTTGACAGGGGTCTTTAATTAGAGGAGAGGCTGTGTGAATACAGTACACGAGTGTGTCTCAGTGTCAGCCTTTTTCTATGATACGCCGTGCCATTAAAATCTCCTTTGTGACATTGGGTGACAAACCACGTCTGTGCTGAACTTGATAGCGGCGGGCATTTGCAACTGTTAACATATCCCCAGCGTGTTTTAGCGAGCGTGTGCGAGATCGCAGATGTATGTCTCACATCTGCTCCTGATTGTCCAGACATCAGGGCGACAGTTTCCCTCCACCAAGGTTACCCCAATTGCATCTCTGATTCAAAACCGCTGACAAGCGTTTGAATTTGTCACATCTTGATGAATCTGTTCCCTCTGTAAGGGGCGTGGCTAACTTCCACATTGCCTCCACCCATTTCAAATTAATCTAAATATAACAACAAAAAAACAAAACACCTTGAATGAAGTTCCTAAATACATGCAATGTCACAAAGACGGGGTTGAATTTGTTATAAACTCGTCACCAAAATGGATATGTGGTGCTTGGAATCAAAGTTGAACACATAAGCAGGCGCCCCAACACACGGTTGTTACGTCTTAATATGCGGCCCATTTTTCACTTGGCTTAGCGCACCATTTGCATAGGCTGCACCCCTTGATTTCTTCATTTCACAGTCATTATGCACTCATGTCCTTATTTCTCAGCGCCACTAATTTTGATGAACTATTCTGAAGGTCAGAGAGGCAGACGAGTGGGTGGTGAGACAATACGAGCGAAAACACACAGACAACACCAGAGGCATGTTTGAAATCCTTGCCAATTTGGTCAGTTTATAATTGCCAATTTGGATGTTTCCGATTTTGTGGTAACAGTTGAAAGTTTGAAAGAGAAACTGATTTTTTTATTAAATTTACTTACGAATTTGATTTAATCAGACTTAAATTTTCTACAAAATATAAACACAAACATTTACACTTGGCAATAAAATGGACTTGCTGATTTGGACATAATTTTTATTTCACATTTTTTGTTCTTGTAAAATTTTCATAAATGTTTTGAGAAAAAAAAAAAAAGTAAGCTTTGAACATTTTTTTTTCTTAATTCCAAATAAAGGCTTACAACTTAAACACAAACATTACAACTTGTATTAAACTTTGTTTTTATGAGTTATTTTTTTCTTTTGTACATTTCTGAAAAAAAAAAAAAAAAAATCTTAACTGAAATTACCAAACAAAAAATTTTCTAATATACTAACATATTTAATTTGCATCTTTATATTTTTTTTTGTAAAAGGTGGAACTGTACTCGAAACATAAATTTAGTTCCAACTACCAAATAAAGACTTTTAAACGTCTGATGCAAACGTAAAAGCTTTGTAAAAATCTAACCACTAAACATTTACTAACTTCTCAGGGCACAACAAATTACAAAGCCAGCCTGTTCCAATTAAACCCTTTATATCCACACCTTAAGAGACACACTGACACCAGCTTCACACCCTCATTTACTGTATGTGTGTGTGTGTGTCTCCACTTCTACCAAACCTCAGCCCTAGCGGAAAGGCTATTACAGCTCACATTTTACTGCCCATTACCACTGAGGTCATTAGTGGAGAGAGGGATGGGCCTCCTCTTAACCTATTGATCATTGTAACTACTAGCATTTAATCCGCTGGTGAATGAGCTGGAATCTCTTTAAGACAGGCCTGCCGCAGAAGAGAAGCACTTCAGCTGAAAAATATCATCCTGGCCACTATATCAGCAGCACTTAAGAGGAGTGAGGGATACCGCTGCTTACTGCTCAGAGCTGTTCGCTCTTCTCCTCTGGCCGTAATTGTGGAAGTGTGCGGAATGAAATTATGAATTGTGGTAAATGGCCATATCACTTGATAAGAGGTGAGGAAAGAACAAATACATATTTCAAGCCATCTCATAATGAAAGCGCTATGAGATAAAGCATATATCTGGTTAAACGAGATAAACGAGGAATTTTATGAATGCATATTTCAGCCGTCATGTGGACAGCGTTAAAGAGCACAAGACTTGTTTGCTAAGAAAGGGAGAGAAAGAATTGTTAAGAAAGAAAGAAAGTGAGCAAACTTGAGAAAGCTGACGGTTATGAATTTCACTGTGGAGAGGTGTAGGCCAGGTGTGAGTGCACATTAACATACACACAGAAAGTGTAACATACTCAAACAGCTGCTATGTGACTGTAGGCAATGTGCTAGCGCAGGCCTGCTGTCCACAGGCCCTACCCAAACTACACACACACACACACACACACACACACACACATCATACGCTGTACACTCAACATTCACATGCCAACACATGCAAACATCTGCAATCTGCAAAAAATAATAAGTGAGCCTGACACGTAATGTTTTAAAATAAAAAAATATTAAAAACTCCAAGAAACTGTTAAATGTAAAAAAAAACAAACATGCATACAAATGTAAAAAAAGATGAATATTAAAAGAGAAAAAAAAAAAAAAATACAAAAAGCTAAAGTAGATTAATGTAACAAAAGAAACAAAATGTAAAATAGGTAAAATGTAACAAAAAGATCATTTAAAAAATATTATGTAAAATATATATCAATTTTAATTTCTTTTCCTCTTCAATCAGACATAAAAGTGCAAACATTTGTGGGTTAAAATTAACGATTAAGTATAATGTTATTATTATTTTTTACTTGAAGGTGTTGAATCGCAATGTAAATGATGCCAGCTGGAAGAATGTACTGGACGCAGCTGCGGATCCAGCTCATTTGAGCCTGGCGCTCAAATCCACCGTCCAGTTCATCTTCAGCCCATGACTATGAGCAGGAAACGGCATCCAAAAATACGGCTCTAACGAGGAAACATCTGACACACATCTGACAAACCTCAGAAACACTGATACTGACTTAATGAAGAACGCATTCTTCCTGAGAGAGCAAAATGTCATGCACGGAGAGAACGAGAGAAAGCGGGAAAGAGAGATAGGCAATTAAGATGAAGAGTGAAGGGGGGCAACTTCAATCAGAGCGTCTCATACATTGAACTGGCCGTACGGAAACAGGTTGCAAAGAAAGAAAGAAAGAAAGAAAGAGGGCAGAAAAAAAAAAAAAAAGAAAATCAAATTTTAATGCTAGCTCCCTGGTGTCATCTTGTTTTGTCAGGACATCAAATAGAATTGAGAAGTACAAAATAACAAGCCCTTGAGAAATCAGAGGAGGTTTGGTCTGTTTGAAGCCTCTTGGTTTACCTTGTCCGGAGAAATACGGAATAGCATTGTCCGTACGCTCATTTGACACGGCGTGCCGTGAAAAAAAAAGGATTTCCTATTATGTGGATTCTGTAATTATTCATTTGAATGTACAACTTTAATTTCTAGAATTGTTTTTCTTTTTCCAAAATTTCCATTTCCATTCCTAATGTAATAAATGGAGATATTCTTGTCTAATATTAATGCATTCATGAAAACATGCATGTACTATTATTATTATTATGAAACAAACAAACAAAAACAAACTCTAGAGCTGAAGCATAGATATATTCATCTCTCCAGCCGCTTCTGAATGGTGAATAATTCCTTTCCCTCTTCCTCGCTCTGGCTCTCGCGCAGCCCGTTTACAGTTCACATAAACAGGATAATCATAGTCACATTTTCTGCCCATTTACTGAGCAGATTTTGTGGGGGGAAAGCGGCCCATTCAAGGCAACTGTAAAAACAAAAATCCAGATTGCACTTTAATTAACTTCTAAACCACAAACAAACAAGTTCTCAGCAGAGCTGGCCCGGTCTGCCGTAAAACAAACAAGCAGGGGCGAAGGAGAGCATGAGGTTCAGCTTTGCCTTTCCCACACTAACTAAACCCCACTGCAGGTGGGTGTCCCGAAGGGGTGGACCATCAGCCCCAGGACCCTCTGGGGATGCTCACTTAATCTTGCACACAAACTGAGGGTGAGTGCATTATGGATGTGGCACGGGCATGTGTCGTGCCTTGATGTGTTGCCTGGGATTCAAGCACAAAAAATAAACACACAATCACACAAACTAACCCTTTTTTTTTACTGATTTTTCCTCACAATGAAAACAGCATATTGAATTCATATTTAAAGTTTTATATTCAATATCCTGACCCTTGACATCTACTGCTTTCAAGTCCTCCTGGGAAGTACCTACTTATGAGTTCAGAAATTACGACGTGCTGTGCGCTCAAGTGATTGTGGTCAGAATTAAATGCATGCTTTGGGCAAATTCATAGTTATTTTTCCAGTTTTCACTTCCCAACAAAGACAGCTTTGTTTAGTTCTTGTACCACTAAATAAAGAGCAAAGGATGTACATTAAATGTACTGTAAAATTTATTTAATGTTTATCCAACACAACTTACAAATGAGGAACATCACAAGCAACTTATAAAAAATATTTCAAATGTATTGTTATTAATTTTTTTTTTTTTAACTTTTTAAATTAAATATTTATTCTTGTGCTGCCACAAAGAATTATAGGACATATTTCTGGTTAATTAAAAGCTAGACTAAATTAGTAATATTTTTCTTTGCAAGCCATTCCAACTATTCTTCATCAACAGTTTACAACATGTTTTACAATTACAGTTTATAATCAAATCCCAATTTTCTACCACCATGATTCTTTACTAACATGTTCCCAAAACATTTTCCCACTGGTAAATATGACATTGTGGTAGAGATTTCGTAAAAACAACCTTACAGACATGACTGGCAGCAATAATCATTTTGAACCTCAACACAACCCCAGGTGACCCTTGACGTGACTCTCCTCACACACACTAAAACAAGACCGCTGAACGTCTCCCGCTCAACTCAGTCTGACATGTGCCATTAAAAACAATGGTGTCGACAAACTCCCTTCGACCACTTTACACCTAACCTCCCCCTCCCCCCCCTCGCTCTACTCATCCCGCTGATATGATTTATGGTTTACCAGCTCAGCGAGGTTACGCAACGTCGCGCATGCCTTCAGATGTGTTATTGGAGTCGGTGGAGATTTAATTAAGATCACAGTCGCACAAATCCCCCTCAAATTGAGAATTTACTCGAGACAATGGTCGTCACATCCTCGCATGGGAGAGGTCTCATTCTGCACAACGCCAAACGACAATAACGCTAATCCTTGTTTCCATGACATCACATGAAGGTTTTGGTAAATTGCGATTTGTGTTTTGATCAGCCACGTTGTGATGTTTGTTGTCAGGGTTGATTATTGTTGAGTGGAAGATACTGTTAGCATGTGGCAAGAGCTAATATGCACAAAGAAGACATAAACAAGTTTATCTTTGTTGTAATTTATGAAATAAATCAATTTTTTCTAAATATTTCTATCAAATCTAATCTAAATCTGCAGTAAAATTAGTTTAGAAAGTAAAAAGTTGCAGATGTGTGAGTCGAGGAAGAAGCCGCAACCTTTTTTTGCTGTATATCATAAAATTGTCTTTCAGAGCAATTTGTCACTTCCCTGCTCTTTCCTGAGAGGATGCTCACCTGGTGTGCTTTCTGGAAACAGTGTAGGAGAAAAGGAAGAACAAATGCATCTATATATAAAAAAAAAAGTTTTCTTTCTTTATCTTTTTCGTCTGTGGGAGAATGAAGGAAAAATACAACAGAAAAGAACAGCTGGCAATGCCGTGTGTCATCACCAAAGTATTCTCGATTCTTACCACATAATATAGAGCAAGATGTCTGTGAAAGAGGTCAGTCACATGAACGACTGACCAGATAACCCCCCTCCCCTACTCTTTTTTTCCCTCTCTTTCTTGAGAAAAAAAAAAAAAAAACCTTTCCTATGGGAAATATCTATTCAACACACACACACACAGTTAGCTTGTTCTCCAGTCTCAAGTAAACACACACGTGAATATTCTCTCACACACCAACATTGTTGTCGCCACTAATACACGCCGAGCGGTAGAAATGACAGGTGTTGGCAGGCTCACGGCCTGTCAGGGTACAACATAAATGCGGTTCGGCCCCAGCCAGAGCGGACCCTAATGCACTACTAATGAACAATAAATCAAGTCTGATTACAAACTGTCAGCCCAATCAGCTCTCACGCTTTCTAAACGAAGGGGCCCGGTGGTCACAGCTGTGCGGCATTACCCTCCGCGAGGCTCCCTGTTTAGCCTTTACTTTCCACACATCCAGTCGTTACCTCTCCCGTCCTCTCCTGCCATCCTTGTACTGAAGCCTAATTCCCAACCTTCACAATCATTCCCTTCTAAATAATGACAACAACCAGAAATTTGTGTCCTAATTATCTCATATCAGCATTTAAATCATTTGCTTTAATAATCAAAGAAAATAACAGCCCTCAAATCCAGTAGAGGAGAGTGTCAAAACTTTGCCATAGTTTCAACGAACACACTACTGGCATGTGCACGGTCACACTCACACTCTCGTGCACACACACACACACACACACACACTAGGGCCCACGACACAAGTGTCAAATCGGAGAGTGTTCCTGCCCCTTTCTAAATGTGGGTAACCGTGAAGGGGAACAGAACCCCCCAACACACACACACACACACACACACACACACACACACACACACACACACACACACACACACACACACACACACACACACACACACACACACACACACACACACACACACACACACACACACACACACACACAACCAGCAAGCACCTATTTTCACAAGAATGCAATACAAATCTAAACAATCTAACTTAAAATATAATCATTGCATAGCAAGTGCAATCTTAACCTTTCTACAACTGAAAAAAGCTGCACAAGTTTCTGCATAACTAAAAAGTCTTTAACTAAAAACATATATGTACAGCACTACAGAATAACATTTACCAAAAGCCTCATATTAAAATCCTGCGCTTGTAAACTGCAAGTGAGAGGAGAAGCTTCAAACATCAACTTGTAATCGCATCACAGTGTTTACACGTCACCTAACCAACCAGCATGATAGAAACAAATACAAACAGCATGCAGAGAAATCAGCCTCTTTTCCTTTTCCCCTGGACCTAATGCATTGTTAAAACTTTTCTACGGCAACAGAAACAGCTCTTTCATTGAAAAATTACAGAATCAATCATATTGACAAACCTGACAAACTCCATTTGGCTGGCAGGGTAAACAGAGTGAAGCTGGGCCGTTTGGAGGATCGCGGAAGATGAGAAGACACGAGTCGCGGAGCGGAGAGGGAGAGAGAGCGAGAGAGAGGGAGAGAGAGAGAGAGGGAGAGAGAGGCGTTTACAGCGAGCGTGTGCGTGTGCTGCCGCGTCTCGAGCCTTTTTCCCGGGGATATGGACAGATTGCACGCGCAAGGTTGCTCCCTAGCTGACAAGATACAAAACTATCCAATCAACCACGCCCTTTCTCCACCAATCACAAGCAGCCCTCTAAACATAATCAATTCAAATGGGGACACAAGCAGCGGCAGGGGCCGCCGCAGGCCGTGTGTGTGTGTGTGTGTGTGTGTGTGTTTGGAGGTGGGGGGGGCAGGTGAAGCAATGCCTTTGTGTGGGACCCTATTAAAAAAAAAAAGAAAGAGAGAGAGAGAGAGGGAGAGAGAAGGGGAGTGAGAGAGAGAGAGAACAAAAAGAACCTAAACAAAACAAAAAGAAAAAAGCAGCACAGTTGATGGCAGTTAACCCTTTGACCCTAGTAAAGGTTTTGTCCATGCTGGTGAAACAATGGAAGAGTGAAGAAAAGAAACCCTTTAATTAAACAACAGATAAGCAAACACTATCTGACAGAGAGAAAGAGAGAGAGAAACAGAGAGCATCTGCAAGTTGTTATTGTTCTTATAAAGTGGAATTGTTTATAGTAACACAAGCTTGGCTCTTCATTTTAATAAGAAAAAAGGGAAGATTTAGTTTTTCTTTTTTTATTTTAAGCATATAAATGACAGTTGTATAAAATGTAAAATATTTTTTTTTTCATAATTTTTTAATATAAAATTTTATGATAAATCTAATATTTCTCAAACACTTTAAAGTGTACATTTTAATCTATTTGATCAGAGACAAACCTTAAATATTGAAAAGGTTGCTGTTTCAATTCACAGACTGACTGTGTGTGTGTGTTCAATTCACAGTCTAACTCCCATCCAAATCCACTAATTTCCACAACATAAAATAACACACACCGCGGCTCCACTTCTGCTGTGAACGGTTAGAACATAAGTGCTCAGAGCTAGCAAGTGATTAAAACATCACCACCTTCTCACACTTTTTTTTTTTTTTATTAAAAAGAGGGAAAAACACAGAAAAGTTGCTTCGCCCTCTACTGGTAAATTTTATATTATACATTCAAAAACCAAGGCTAAACTTACTGCCTTAGTCAATAGTTTTTACAAATGTTTTACAATTAGAATATTAGCATTTCTTAAAAAAAAAAAAAAAAGCTCCTGCACGTAATAAAAATATATTTAGGCAAGATAAAAGTAATATTTATATTTTGCATTATGTAAATAATACATGTAATACATGAAGGATTATAAAAATGTTGAAAAAATAAAATATAACGGTTGAGACAATAAAAAAAAATAAGTAAAAAAAACACACAAACATATACATATACACATATTATATACATATACACACATTATATACATATACACACATTATATACATATACACACACACATATATATATATATATATATATATATATATATAAATTACTAAAGTTAGTAAATAAATTAATACCCTTATAAAAGTAATAACCTTATAAGAAAATATTGTGCTAGTATCACATAATAAATCATACCATTGACACAAATAACAACAGAATAATTATCATATTCCCGTAGCGGAATTTATGTTGCATATGTCTAAAAAACATTGCAGTGTCATAGTTTGTGGAACAGTAAACAACAGTTTCTGTAGTCTATCAGAGACTGACTGTATTAATTACTGATGAGTTAAAAGTCTATACATGATGTACCTTAGTGAATAATTAAATACTTCATTGTTTCTCTGGCAAACACTCTCAGAAGTGCGCACATTGACACACTTATATAAAACACACACATGCTCAAGCAAGGGCAAAAAGGCAAGCAGCCGTGCAAGTATGCACACATATCGCATACAGCCGCACATATGAACACACACAAGCACACACACTTGGCCGTACCCCCTCTCCCATGCCGTTTCCCCTGGGCAGAATGTCGGCATATTCTCAATAAAACACCTTCTTAGCAGTAATAGGCCACTGTTCTCATTTCACTGCTCCCAAAGGGCTCATGATAAATTTAGCAGACATACAGTTCAAGCCTCCTCCTCTTGTCTCTCTCTCTCGCTCTCTCTCCATCTATCTGTGCTGTGTTCGGGCCTGTACGCCATAATTACCCATACTCTTTCTATCCAAGCCGTCTAATAGATCTTGCTGTTTATTCACTCCATCACTTTGTGAGTCACAGAACCAACACTATTCATTTATGTCTTGTTACAGATAATTGGAAAGCACAGGTTGACTCCTTTGCAAGACTGACACACAAACAATAACGCGCTCCGTCTCAGATCAGCTCCGCGGTTCCCTGTATGACTGTCAGGGTGACACAGGGCCAGGGGGGAAACTGATCCCAGATAAGTATTTGCAGTAACCTGCTTGAGTTTAGCATTTGAACCGCACAGTCATACAAATCCTCTCGTGAAGAGTCATCACAAAACCACTACAGACGTGACGGGTTCTAGTACTACTACTATGACGAGATATCTTCGTTCAAAGACCTTTTGCGCGGGTCTAAATAAATTCATTGGTAGCGCTGTCCTGTGACTAAATGTAATCTGTTGTTTACTTAAACAGGGTTTAGCAGAACAGGTGTGATGTTAACAGAAAACAGCTGGTGCTGTGGGCAACAACCTTCGTTTTGAAGGACCAACCACGCACACACACACACACACACACACATCTTGAATGTCACTTCTATTAATGAATGAGCAGAGACCAAACAGTCATCTCTGACCTCTGACTATCATGACGGCAGCAGTTTCAGTACAGTATGTGTGCGGTGTTGATATTTGGCAAAGGTAATGAGGGAACAGACAATCACTACAGAAGCCGCAAACTGAAACGATTATATGTGCACTTAGCAATTTGCACTATGACAAAAGCTGTTTAATATAGAGAAGATCCTGTCTGATTATTTCTGTGCTGATACGCAAGTGAAGTGTTCCACCACGGTCTGTGCTTCACTGTGGCTTTGACTTCAGTCAAAACATGAGCTTTTGTTGGTGATGTTCGACATAAATGAAGTGGGTGGGGGAACGTTGTTTTCTTTATGTGCTATTGTGATTGATTCAGAGTGTGTCCTTTTTTTGAGTCAGACACTATTTTTGGAGGCGTCATCAAAACATTTCGATCAGAGGAAAGAAACACAAAATCTTAAGAAACAAGTTACCATATTTGAACAGTGAACTATTTGCTGTAAAAACAAACAAACAAACAAAAAAAAGTTTCATTTCTTTGTTGTTCGTTTTTTTTTTTTTTTTTTTGCATTTTAAATAAAATATAAAAAAATGTTGAACTACATATATTAGGGCTGCTCTGAATTAAAGATTCCTATTAAAGGTTCACAGAGAGAGATGACAGAAAGGTGATCTGTTTGCTCTCATTATTTTACAAAAGCACAACGTTTTGTTGGTATTGTGAGTGCGCACAAATAAAAGTAGACTCTTTACAGATTCAAAAGATGTATTACTCTTATCTGTATGACCAAAAATGACAGTATTTTAAGTGCAAGTGATCACACCGGCGCCTCCATGTTAGCTGTCATGCAGTAAGCGCGCTTTCACACTCTGCACAAACACTTGAATAGCCCACATTTTTCTAGATTAACGTTAAAGGTGCTAAAGAGGATGTTTTGTTTTATACATTTTTGCAATATTACTTGAAACGGTCTTTACTAACTGATAAAAGACTATTTATTAGGTGCACTGAAAGGAATAATATTAATATACATCATCTGTGCACGAGGTAGGGCCTTAAAAACATCAGCCAATCATTTACGCGATCATCGCATAAACGATTGGCCCTCTGGCCTGTCAATCACTGCCATGACGTTCCTTGTGAGAGACGAGCGCGGATGCGCGCTCCAGTAACTTTCCACACTCCACAGGCGCCGCATGCAATGTTTTTGTCCAGAGACAGGAGTAACAACTGCAGATTATGAGTTACCTGCGGTGAGTCCGACATAATGAATCCACTAACACGACACAGCGAATGCCGGTGGTAAACACTCGTGTTCCAATACGAGTGTTTACGAGTTTTGGGAGGCGTTCCTTCGAAGGAGGGGGGTTGTTCTTACGCATGCGCTCATTTCAAAAACTCAGTAACAGTCTTTGGTTTCTCAGTCGACAAAAAGATCCTCTTTAGCACCTTTAAAGCGATCGGCCATGTAAAGTTGCTACTACTTGCATGTTTCAGGTGATTATCCATACTTGAGGTAGATGAATGATAGGTGAGCATTTGGATTTCGTGCCTGATGTACTGTAATTTCGCCACTTCCTGTGGATTTTAGCGACTAATAAAATTTTGGTATTAACATACATTATTTTGGCCCTAATGTATGTTAATACCACATACAGGGGTTGGCCAATGAAACAGTATATAGTGTAGGGCCAATATAGTGTTGGAGGTTTCATGTCTATATATGCTCAGCCTAGTGGTCAATCTTCACTGATTTTACATTCCATCGATAAGAGCAGAGTGTGAAGGTTGAGCAGAGCAATAGCACAGCTTTACATAAAATATTGCAATCCACACAACATAATGGAAAACATATCAGAGTTCAAAGGAGGACAAACTGTTGGTGGGCATCTTGCTGGCTCTTCTGTGACCAGGAGAGCAAGTCTGGTGTATCAAGAGCTATGGTATCCAGTGTAATGTAAGCATTCTACCAGGATGAACCGCATCCAACAGGAGTAACTGTCGGCACAAGAGGAAGCTGTCTGAAAGGGATGTCCAGGTATTAATCCAGATTGTATCCAAAAAACCTAAAACCACAACTGCCCAACTCACTGCAGAATTAAATCTGCACCTCGACTCTTCTGTTTCCATCAAAAGAGTTAGTTGGGAGCTAGACAGAGTCGATGTTCATGGTCTGGCTGCTATAGCCAAACCTTTGTCACTCATGCCAATGCCAAATGTTGGTTTCAATGGTGCCAACAGTGCAAATCTTGGGCTGTGGACATTGTGAAACATGAATTGTTTACTGATGAGTCCACCTTCACTGTCTTTCCCACATCTGTGGACGTTACAGTGCAGGGAAGCCCCAAAGACGCTTAACAGCCGAACTGTTGCTGCCCAGAATGAAGCACAGGGGTGGATCAGTGATGGTCTGGGCTGCGATATCATAGCATTGCCTACTGTGCTTGATAGGCACATCACTGCCAAGGACTACCGAGCCATTCTGGAGGACCATGTGCACCCAAACATTGTACCCTGAAGGGGGTGCCATGTATCAGCATGATAATGCACCAATATACACAGCAAGAATTGTGACAGAATGGTTTGTTGAACTTGAAAGTGAAGTTAAACATCTCCCATGGCCTGCACAGTCACCAGATCTGAATATTTTTGAGCCACTTTGAGATATTTTGGAGGAGAAAGTCCGGAAACGTTTTCCTCCACCAGTATCACGTAGTGACCTGGCCACTGTTGTGGAAGAGGAATGGCTCAAAATCCCTCTGGCCACTGTAAAGGATTTGTATTTGTCATGTCAAAGACAAATTGTTGCTGTATTTGGTCACAAAAGGAGGCCCTACACCATCTTTTAATCTTAAATGATATATCACAAATAAAATATTAAGGTAAGGTATCTATATTAATGTATTCATTATATATTCTGACATCGTCAGAGATCAAAGAATACATTTACTGGCATTCTAAATGAGTCAGCCAAATGCAAGCGAACATCTTTGCTTTACCAAACTCAGCTGACCTTTCCAAACAAAGCAGCACTAGGCCACAGCAGGGTATTTTAACATCTGTAATAAACATAAACCAACACCATATGTGTTTTGTCTACACTTAATGACAATTTTAATACTTCAGAAAAAGAAAAAAATATATAAGAAAAACAGAGTGAGAGAGAAAGAGCTCAACTACTAAAAGTAGTTAAACATACACACAGATCACAGTAGCCCATATTCCTCAGTCCCAAGCATCTCATGCTAACCGCTGACAACTGTCAGTTCTCCAGTGAACCCACAGGCCGTCAGATGTGGCTTCACACAAGAGACTTCACCAAGCTTCTCGTATAGCTGTTAGTGTTTTGGAGTCTCAAATACGACCTATATACATCTCCCTGCAGGACAAATGAATCAGTCCTAGCAACACGGACCACACATCTGCATTCCGGGGTGGAAAATGAATGAAAAGATGGAAAGATTTGAGGGATGAGGGGAGAAGGGGAGGAGACAAGAAGAAGGGGATGGCGGGCGGCTCGGGGGGAGAAAAGAAACATGACTGAAGTGAAAAGGTCTCCAAAATGGCACTGTTGCTTTAAGGTTTGGCGCTCGGAGTTG
>NC_090241.1:28295640-28328140 GCF_024489055.1 Chanodichthys erythropterus
GTTTACGCTCAAACGGCCTTTAACGGCAAAAGTTCACAAGTGCATGAGGATAGGCATGACATTTACACTGTGCAATGATCAACTAAACCACAACGTGTCTAGTACGGGCATTATGCTAGTGGGCGAAAATCATGTCAAAATAACACTGCCAACCCAGCTGCACTTCAAGTAATCCTCCATAGGTGATGGCTCCCTACCCATCATCCCTAGTGGCAATACACAGTTAACCACACCTGCTTTCACAGCATTGATGCAAATAATCCTCACTCTTTTTTGGGTCTTTTTTTATTTTTCTTCATTCCATGGAGAGGGTGGACTATCAAGGAAGGTCCGCAAGTGTTGTTCCTAATTACCTATTTCTCCACTCCTGATCCTGTGGCGGGCATAATTAGTTACCTGGGGCTGCAATCCAATTTGAAGTGATGACAAGAAAGCGATCCATGAAAAAGTAATAAGTTAAATCCAATTTCAGACTGCCTCTAATTAAATGCACATGGAACTAATGACTCAAGCCCTACCATTTCAGTGATAACCGTAATTAGCAAGGAGGGAGTTGCACTCTCTCGATCTTCCTCTCTCTCTCTTTCTCTTGTTGACTCTCTCTCTTCTCTGCTGTAGGTGTAAAGTGGTAAAGTGGCGTGGACTCTTAATTACACGTGTCATTTTGTCTGTGATTTACTCGCGTTTTTTTGACCAGCCGAGTGTGTTTAGCCTCTGCTCCGGTCTGTCACTACACCAGATGTTTATGGTGTTCTATGTTGTGTGTCATATTAATAAAGATTTTTCCCCCCATTTAATTTTTTTAAAATCTCCTAGTATGACTAATGAAGAAATATAAGACATATTGTCTGTTAATTGTCCAGCATCCAATGCACTACTTATGTTAGAGACGCCCATCGATTAGTAAAGGTTCCCATGAGTTTACTGCCATACCCTGTGTTCCCTATAAGCCCAACAATTAACAATTAGTGTGCTACAATTAAATTTCTCACTGCTGACCAAAATAAATAATGTGCAAACACTTAAATCTTCAAAGTCTTAGGTGGACGGTGATTAAAATGCTGAATTGGTGAGAAAACAAGTCACAAATCAAATTAAAATGGTCAAGAGTAAGGAAAGCAAATTGATGCTGGCTTTTGGCGCCTCAATACAGCAACAACACCCAATAGAGATCAGCATCTAATGATAGATAGATCACACAAGACAGCAAGAACTATTGGGTGCTAGGATAATATAATGAGCTAAAGAGTTATTGGATGGAACGAAGGAGAGTCCAAAATAGCATAGTACCAAACTACTTCTGCAGTATACAGTATGCATAATGTGCATAGTCAGAATATTTTCTATATGCAAAGAACAAATGTGCCAAAATGGTCGGTGTACAACAAAGCATACTAAACTGGGAACTATCCCACAATGCATGGTGCTCAACTGCAGTTCACAGTAAGCAGTACTTCACCGGCAAAAGACATGCAACATAGCATACTGTAGGCTACATGATTGAAATATTTGTTCTTGCATACTGATTTGCATATTTAAAAACAAATAGGAAGCAGAATAGAGTATTTACTTAGCAGTCTGCAGTATGCTAGGATTCCATTCTGAACACAGTCATAGAAAGACAGAAAAGAGCATGAGGGTGAAAGACAAACACACATGCTTTCTTTTTCACTGGTGTGAGTGACAGGTTGGCCATGCTCTCTGTATACATTAATAAATTTGAATTTTAATTTCGTCTTTGTGTGCTGAGGCTGGTCTGCTCCTCCTCTACTTACTAGCAGTCCGGATAGTGGAATCTGCCGGCCACTGACCCCTCAGCCTGATGAGTGAAGCTGTTTTAGCTTGATCCTTTCGACTTTATCTCAATGCTGGCAAATTCACACAGAACCTAAAAGGTCACAGATACCACATTTCTTCCCTTGTGGCTTCTTTCCAGTGATATCTACACAAGTTCTCTTAGACTACATGACATAATACTAATATGCCACAGTGCAGGGCTGCATAATTTGGGGGGGAGAGAATTATGGCAAATTGTGTTTGCAATTAAAAATGTTTTTGTTAAACCTCCATGTTTGCTGTTCTTGTTTGTAGGGCTGCAAAATGTTGCAATTATGTATAAATATGACTACAAGAAATATAACTATTGTAAAAAATTTTAAAATGTGACACTTTGACATTTTTTTTGACGCTTTTGAGCGTTGTTGAGCAGATTTGTAAATGCCTCTGTTCACGCACTCATCAGATATGTCTGTAATTGGCTACAATGATCAATGCTTCAAAAGCATGTTGTAAATAGACATCAATGACGCTCTTCACCAAGCACATACACAGACACACACGGGAGCGTTTGAAAGCATCGGACCGGTCCACTGATAGACGCCTGCTTTGAAACACCTCCATGCGTTGATCATTGTAGCCAATCACAGACATATCTGATGAGCGCGTGAACGCGATGCCCAATCAGGAGTTTATGAATCCGTTCAAGAGTGCTCAATATTTCAGTACCGACTTGGTATTGCGGGGGGTACTTTTGACAACACTACACTGTAAAATAAAAAAATGAGCATTTAAGAAAAATATACTATATTACTACTACTACTAGATTTATTTTACAGTGTAACTGCAAAATTTAAATGCTATCAATGCAGAGATGAGTTTGTGTGGAGCAGCATTTAAGGTGGACCGCTCGGAGAAAATACCAGATCATGAGCTGCTCACGAGTGTAAAAGAACACAGTTCCATGCTTCACTATATGCAATGCATATATTCATAAGATTAAATCACAGCTTTTGCAATCTGATAACAGCACAATGTTGGATTTATTTCAATGAATTGTGCAGCCCTACCACAACACCTCAGTAAAAACAAGTTTTGATGAAGAAAATGTAAGTGGTGCTAGTCTGCACAAAACTTGCGTCATGATTCTAGGGTGTTGCTATGTGGTTGCTAGAGTGTTTTTTTTCTAGCATGTTGCTATGTTGTGTTTTGGGTGAAAAGAGTCAACCTCCAAGTCCCTTTGATATTCAAGATACTCCGTGGATACGCAACTCTAAGATGTTTTCCTCATGTTATCATCTGGCAGTAAGTCCAAATGCTTAGAAAATGTATGGTTTCGTTAGCAAGTACCACTAAAAAGTGGTATATTCCCATATAGTGATTGCACACACAAACAGACTCATTTAAAGCAGGGATGTGTGTTAATTAACAAATATGCCCCTTGGTCTCCTGCGATTCCACCATGAAACAAACAACATCCACCTTGCTCAAACAAAGATAAGGATCTGAGAGAGAATGATCTCAAATAAACGTAAATATTGCATCAGACACGGCTAGCTACCCTCTTTAAAGGGGCGCGGATGGGGAAATGAAAAGGGCCGGATTTGCTTTGCATCACAAAGGATAGGCAAATAGAAAGCCCAGAGGCTGAGACAGGAGCCAGGGCTGCTCCCGGGCGCCCCCTTTAACTGCTGATGACAGAATTAAATGTGAAATCAGAGAGAAACAGACAGATAGAGAATGCCATACTTACTGTACCTCTATTAAATAAGCTAATGTTGTTTGCTCTTCACACTTGCACACACGTTAGATATCCATGCGCTCATAATGTGCTAAGACTGACAGGATTTCATTGTGCGTGATTTGTTAGATTACTTCGAATGATGAAAGAACACTACGCTAATGTGTTTCCAACTCTTCAGCCCTGTCTGCCTTAATTTCCTGTTTGTCAAGCTTTGACAGGTACATGTTATACCACCAACTGTATATATGAAATGTAAACAAATAATGCCCGATCACCCACATCAACACACACACATATTTATGTCAGCACCGGAACTGTTCTACAGGAAATAAAAACCACAAATTAGATCACTTTAATATCTCTTTCTATTGAGTGGAGATCTTAATGTCTCAAACTGTGCTCATTTCTCACCTAATTCTCCTAAAATCTAACCAACTGAACTATATTCACATTCATATAACAGGTCAATATTGTTTGTTCTCATTTTGTTTCTGTTGTATTTCTCATAGGGAGAAACATTTAAGACAGTTAATACTTCTTTTATTTTAAAAACAACAACAACAACAACAACAAAAATACACATTATGCATCAGATGACATCATGTTTCATGTTTAATTTAGCAAAGTTACCTGCTTGGAAACAAATGATTTCACATTTTTAAATAAAAGTTATAATAAAAATATTTTCAGCAAATAATTTACTTGCTGAGGTAAAATTCAACTAGCTGTTTATAAATTTATTATCTATAAATAATGAATTACAATACAAATTTTAATTTTAATATATTTAACATAATAAAAATATTTTTTAATCCAAATTTGTATTAAAATCTCTTAATCCCTGAGGTTTGTTTGAATGACGAGTCAGTGATGAACATTGATGAATGATAGACAGCTTAAATTTGGGCTGATATTGATTCTTTCATCACACTTGAAACAGAAGATCATGAAAATCATTCATAAGAATATGAACTCCAACATCTCTCACCTAATTCTGCCAAAATATAATCATCTGACCTATATCCACATTCATTTTACAGGTTGATATTGTGTTTAACAATTTTCTCATTTGTTTCTGTTTCATTTCTCATAAGGAATTTGAGGAGAAACATAAGAGACAGTTGATACTTTTACTAAAACATTCTAAGAACTCCCTTCTAAGAACTGAGCAATCAAAGAGCAACATTTGAGAAACATCGGAGCTTCACACACGCACACATACCTGTGGTGCAGGCTGCTTGTCATTATTTTTAGGGGACTTGAGGGCGCTGCTTTGCTGTTGCTGTTGGAGAAGGATCTGCCGTGCAACTTGTAAGGCCTGAGTGAGAAAAAAAGACAGTGTGAGAAAACAAAAGTTCATGAACAACAGTTTCGATAGTGTTGTTTTTTTGTGTTTGGGGACTGACACTCCCTTGAGAACAGTCCTACTGCTATTTGACGTCAAAAATGTAATCCAAATGATGCCACGTTCTTACAGGTGGGCAAGATACTGTTTTTCCATCTCCGTTGTGTCACGTGCAATGATTAGTCACCAACACAAAAAAAGCTGATAGGAAACTTATCAAAAATGGTTATCAAAAACAGTTAACAAAACATTTTCAGTGAATAGATTACAGCTACAGAGAACAGGGAGGCCACAAGCTGTTGTTTAATATTTCTGTTCAGAATAAAATATTAGCATACTGCATACTACTGTATATACTAGGGTTGTCACAGTGCCAAAATTACAGTGGGCTGTACCAATACCAGCAAAAACTGTTGAATTAATGACTTTAAAACATTTTGTCCCACTTTGTCTCATCTGTTGATTATCCCTGTCAATCATTGCAATTTCTGATTCAATAGCACATTTAAATATACGGTTGTCAATCCAAAAACTTTGCAGTGTACTTTGCTGCATGAAAAACTAAACTTGTATTTTGTAGATTGTAAATGGGTAATAAACAGAAAACAAGAGAAGAGTCTCCCTTTATAATCACTAAGGCTGTCAATCTCTAAAGCCGCGCACACACTTAAGGATTGTAAGGCTGATTATGAATGTAAATTGATACTTATGACTGATAGCGCTCAAACACGTCCAGTCAGAGCCAGTTGCGTTCAGTCCACGATTACAGTCGTTGTTCAAATTCCATGTGTGAGTATATAAATCGGCTCCAGTCGAAGGAAACAATCGGTATGTGTTCAGTTCAGTTCAGTCTCAGAATGTTTCAGCTAATCGTTAGATGTGTCCCCGGCTTAAAGCAGAAGCTCACTGAATTCTTCACCCCAGCAAAAACTCTCATTATAATATATAAAAAAAGATGTCTTAAAGGTGCAATATGTAAGACTTTTGCAGTAAAATATCCAAAAACCACTAGGCCAGTGGTATGTATTTTGTTCACTTGAGTACTTAGAACATCCTAAATGTTTGCAACTATTTGTAAATCGAGAGAAAATTGCAATTTTAACCAAGGCTTCGGGACGTGCGAGGAGTCGCCTGTCAATTGTGTCATACCCATGTTGCCCTCAATTTCCGGTTTTATTTTGTAGAAACCATGAAAACAACATTTATCAACACAAGCCATCCAGCATTTAATATGATATTCTAAAATCTTACTGCAGTGTGCAACAAGTGTCTCACAGCAGCCGCAGAGTAACGTTATAACATTTTCAACACACTCAAATGTATCAAATATGATAAACAGAGCTGTGTTACCTCGCCTCATACTCATGACCGAAGAAGTGGACTGTGGCATAATAAAATGTACGCTGCTCACGGCGTGTGTTGTGCAATTGCTCCCTGCTCTGCTTCATACTACAGTAAACGTTAATATTCGCATCCATGAACATGATTTCTTCCCGAGTCCTATCCCAATTCTTTTCCATCGGCTGTTGAGGTGAAGACCACATGTCCCAAGATTCCGCACTCAAACTTAGCGTCATCAAGCTACGCCTTTGTTTTGAATAGTCCTCTAGTGACCTCTAGTGGACAGAAAATATTACATATTGCACTTTTAATTGTACAATGAATTTCTTATTTACATCGAGTTTACACTTTGTTGGTTATAATGAAAGGATTGACAAAACCTTGCGCGTTTTCAGTGGTGTTAAGTAGATTCTGACTACTTCTGACCAGCACTGCTGATGGGCCATTGTGTAACTTCACACGCTCAACAGATATGATTGTAAAAACACACTGTAAATAGAAACCTTTGACGATCAGAGAGTGCTCAAACAAACTGGAATGAGAGCGTTTGAAAGCAGTGTCTTATCAGCAGGTACCAAATATAGACTACTGTATACTACAAAAAGGAAATGTACACATTATGCATTAAACATACGCTAAAATGTGGTATGTTTAATTTTGTAAATGGAGTTAAGTTAAGTTATCAGCTTGGAAATGATCACACATTTATAAAAAAATTATACAAAAAAAAAAAATAATAAATTGAATGTGCAAATATTAGTTGCCAAAACAAATCGAAAGAAAGAAGTTACCAAAACATCTTAGCACTTGCTAAGGTAAAAATCAACTAGCTGGTAATAAATTTATTTAAAAATAAATAATTAATTAAATATAAACTTATTATAAATATAAACATTTTTATTATAATTTAATATCATTTAAATGCAATATAATTAATATAATAAAAATGTAATGCATATTTGTGTTAAAATTTCTTAATTACAGAGTGCTGAGTAAAATAATAGGCAAAAAAAAAAAAAAAACACGCTTTAATTGTGGCTGACACTGTTTCAGTTTCATTCATGGAAATAAAAGATCATGAAAAGTGCAGAGTATTGTGGGATACTCTACCCAGCACTGTATACTCTGTTGCATATTGTACTTTTTGACAACTGTAGTAGTTGGTCTGGCTATCTGTACAGAATGTTTCATGCTACATTTACATACTACATGCATACATGCAGACAGTAACTTCTCTCTCTCTTCTGCTAGGTTTATCTGTTTGTCTGCCTCCCCCCGCCCTCCCCTGATCATAAAGCAAATAAAAAGTTTATTAGCCTTCAAAATATCTGTCAAAGGACACGGCCCTGTGAGTGGAAAACAAAATACAGTGCAGTCACATGTTTACTGGCTGGACTACTCCCATCCCCCCACCATAAATAATCAGACATGCCATCCAGAGCAAACAAAAGCAACAGCGGTGCTGGGAAAAAAAGTTCTCCAGTTGAGCAAAAAAAAAGGCACCAATACCAAGAAAAGCAAGCAGTGTGTTCCCATAGAACAGCAGGGGCAGACTCACACCTACACCAGAGAACCATCTGAGTAAATAACTGCTTCATTCTTTCCACCCTCATCACACCAAAAACTCCCACAATTCAACAAACAGTCGCAGCAACATCTAAAACCCTTGGGCTTCTCGGTGGGTGGAGTTCAGACTTCATTATCTGATATTAGTGGCATGTTATTAGCAACCTGATGCTATAAAGGGTTTGAGAAAGTGTGCAAAACACGTGGGTTTGCACAGAATGAGATGAAATTTACACCATTTCATGTAAAAAGAGATTAAAAGGAGAAAGAACAGGCCTATTATAGAGAGTAAAGGGTTACTGTCTGGTCCTGCTCTCCAAGAGCGCAATAAAGAAGTCATGGAGATGAGAACTGAAGCGCTGGGCTGGAGAAGCCAGCTGTTTGTGTGTGTGTGTGTGTGTGTGTGTGTGAGTGAGTGACCTTCTCATGCACTGGAGTTGTGGGATGACATCATGAGGCAGGAATATAATAACAAGCTACAGAGGGGCCACTTCAGTGCTGTCTGACATTGACCGTCATCATTATAGACAAACACGCTACACTATATTACATTAAAACATATATTACCATATATCAACAGCACAGAAGTAAAAGGGTTATAATCAAGATGAATCAGAACTATTGAGATATGCTGCAAAAATCATTTTTGTTAATCCGTATTTGTCTCGTTTCCCAGTAAAAATAAATATACATGAGAAAAAAAAAGACATTTTCAGAGAATATTTCTTTTTAGTACACCATGAGCAAAAAGTTTTTTTTTTCTTTATTGTTTAAAGCATAAATGTGTCAGATTTATGCTTTAAACAATAAAAATGGCCATGGGGGTATAAAAAGTCAAATTAATTCAAGATATGTTCTCATGTTACAATTCTCAAGCAAATTATCTTCATTATCTTTTAGATATTGTTACAGACATTATTATTCCTGAATAATATATGGGAAAGTTCATCAAACCTTCTGTCCTTACTGCATGAATATCTGCTGTGCTGAATATCCTTCTGAAGGATCCCAACATCAGGAAAGAGCTGCTGTATTTTTAAACAAGGTCTTAAACAAGGTAATAACAATACAAAAAACAAACATGTCACTACCCATCAAAACTCTTCATCGAACAAATAAACGAGCGATATTTCCATGCTGACCCGAGGCCCGTTAAAATATGACGGAGGCTTATTTGAAAGGGACAGTCCCTATGCCACTCTCTCACCGAAACCACCAGCATCACGCTCTCCCCCTCCCACACTGACCGGCCAGGCGTTCTCACACAGCAGAAAAATAAATACCCTATTTATAGAAGCCTAATTAAATATGCATGACAATATGACACTAAAGTCTTCCAGTGCCATGAATGGATTGAAACTCATCATTTTGGGTGACTAGCAGAAATGTGAGAAAACCCATCCAGTACATGAACTCAAAAGACAGGGACGTGTGGATATAAACAAGTCAAATTTTGTGCTCATGTAGGTTGGTTTAGCAAAAATTCTTTGGAAAAGTTCTCAAAGTTGTCAAAATACTTGAATGTATATTATTTTGTGTTTTATACATTTTTTGAATGTTATCATATACTGTGTGTGTGTAGTGACAATGAATTAAAGTTTCTATAAAATGCCTACATGTTTATTTTATTAAATGTTTTCAAGCCCTAATGAAAACAAGCGGAAACAAGATTTGAATCTTCTCTATGGTTTATCTCTTTTAATCAATTCGAAAAAAATCTTATGCCAAGAAACCATGTATATATTACTAATTTATGCGTTTCCTCTCAGGTGCTCTTTCTCAGCATTTTGCAGAGTCCCATGTGACCAAAGATAAAAAAGTGTTGAAATGAGTCAGACTTCTTTTATAACTGGTGATACTTTGCTAGGACTCACTCTCAGGTCTGGTGGTTATGCCAGACGGAACGTAAAACAACCGTAAGATAAAGATTACTGCATGAGCACACTGACGCTGCACACGCTTTGTTTACACAGAAACTTTTATGACACAAAAATACTTGGTGCTCACAGTTTGCACTGAGACACTGCTGGAACAAGGATATTTGAGTCAACAGGATGTGATATTGAGACACTTCAAGATGAGGACATGAAGTACAATGTGCTGCTTTCAGTTGTTAATTGCGTCAGAAAGGCTGTCAACAAACAAACCAGATGATCAATCAGGAGATACGGAGGTCTAAAAAAAACAACATTAGCTACGCTAAACCACAAGTCTGCTTCCTGTCAAGAACGCTTTCAGGAGAACATCTTCTATATCAAATAAGACTTCACAAGCGCACCTTAATAACAACCAATTTCTTGTTGTTAATGCAGCAAGCTAAAAGATACGTCTTCATTGAATACGCCGGAAAAATGGCAATTAAGACAAAAGAGCAACGAATGGATGATTCAAAGACTCTGTCAGGATCAAAACTAATGAGAAGAGCGAGGATGAACTTGGCACCGTTTCCGAGGTGAGCACGGGCCCCGGGCTAAGGAATTATTTGTTGTTTAACAAGCTAGCGAGCGCGGCTGACAGTCGGAGGGTTAGCGTCGCGCTAAAGCGACCCATTGTGAGCTGTCACTGTGATGTTTACAAAGCGCCCGTCCCCACACACGCACGCACACACATGCACAAACAGCCCCCTTGCGCTCCCCCTTTCCGTCTCTTTGCCTGGAATTCATCTTCTTTTGATCTGGCATTCAAAGGTAGCGGGGGTTTGATAGACGCGCTAGGCTAAAAGCAGCTCCAGACACAAGCACGATAAACTGCCAGACGATGACAGGCCAGGCATCTGAAGGCGCGTTTAAAGTGAGGAGAACAACGTGCTGTCTGGGCGCTACAATAGCGAATCAAGAGACGTATTAGGTGGAACTGATCGGATACAAAAACGGTTCAAAGACAGATAATGCTAACAGATGACTGAGCTGCTGAAGGAGCACAAACGTGCCTCGCTATGGGCAACGCTTGGTGCTAATCAGCGAAAATACATATTGATGACAGTGGATAGGATGGAAAAAAAAAAGCTAAAGAAAACACGTTCATTAAAATCACTTAATGCAAAAGAAAAGGTCAGCGGTGGCTGTCTAGTCCTTTTAATTCTTACGCCGTAACACTACTTGAAAGTGACTCATGCGACTCGTCGAGCGCTGGACATCTGATGTCTTGCGAATCCTTCATTAAAATTCCTCGTTAGGATTATTTGATGTCATGGCTCCGCCGACGCACACACAAACACACACATAACCCCTCCATGTGTTTGTGATTAGAAAACAACCCTTGAGAAACCAACAAGGCCCCCTGCGTAATCGCTGACAGTGACAATCATATTTTTTCCTATTTGTCGTCCCCTATACTCACATCATTCTGCATATATGCATCTGTTTACGTGATGTATTAGAGTGCAGCATATAATATCTAAGCCAGAATTCATGTGTGTCTTTATGTCACTTGCACATATGGATTATGTACAGGCTGGAAACCAGTCTAGTTACTGCAAGATTACAGTCTTAGCTTTTTGTCTTTTTTTTTTTGACTGGTTTTACAGTTAAAAACCCTAAAAATACTTAAGAATTTACAGTATATTTTTTGTGTAGTGTACATATCATTAACTGAGGTTTTGATTAAAAAGTCCAATTACACAAAAACTTGTCTTCTCTAGCTTGACTGTGTGGTTTTGAATGCTAGTTTCAAACATCTATGTCAAAACGGTCTTGGAGTTAAAAACTGCAAACTAAAAAAAGTAACATCATTCGTAATATCTGTTGGATAAACTAACTAAATAAATAAAAATGCAGTTTCATAATTGTTTTACTGTTTAAGTGTAGTTGAAAAGCCTATAACAGGCTTTTTTAATGGCAGGTTCCATTCTGACAACTTACCCCATGCAGTTTGACTGGCAACATGACCTGCTAAATGTTGTCAAAATTAAAGTGTTCAAAAAAAAAGTGGCTGTTAACCCCAGAGATTAGCTAAAAAACAAACACCTAAAAAGATTACAGTGGTGCTCGGAATTATTGGCACCCTTGGTAAATATGATCAAATATGGCTGTAAAAATAAATCTGCATTGTTTATCCTTTTGATCTTTAATTCATAAACTTAGCAAAAATCTAACCTTTCATTGAAGAAAAAGATTTGAAAGTGGGGGGAAAGTCACATTATGAAATAAATGTTTATATCCAAAACACGTTGGCCACAATTATTGGCACCCTTTTATTCAATAGTTTTTGTAACCTCCTTTTGCCAAGAAAACAGTTCTGATTAGTCTTCTATAATGCCTGATGAGTTTGGAGAACACCTGACAAGAGATCAGAGACCATTCCTTCATGCAGAATCTCTCCAGAACCTTCAGATTCCCAGCTCCATGTTGGTGCTTCTTCTCTTCAGTTCACTCCACTCATTTTCTTTAGGGTTCAGGTCAGGGGACTGGGAAGACCATGGCAGAAGCTTCATTTTGTGCTCAGTGACACATTTTTGTGTTGGTTTTGATGTTTGTTTTGGATCATTGTCCTGATGGAAGATCCAACCATGGCCCATTATAGGATTTCTAGCAGAAGCGGTCAGGTTTTGATTTTTTATCTGTTGATATTTGGTAGAATCCATGATACCATATATCTGAACAAGATGTCCAGGACTATTATATTTAACCATATATTTACAGTATATTTAACCGTGGACATGGGGTTCTTTTTATCCACGTGTTCACCAAACCCATCTGGTGGGTTTGCTGCCAAAAAGCTCTTTTTTTTTTTAGTTTCATCTGACCATAGAAGCGGGTCCCATTTTAAGTTCCAATCATGTCTGACAACTTAATATACTGGAGATTGTTTCTGGATGAGAGCAGAGGATTTTTCTTGAAACCCTTCTTAACAACTTGTGGGGATGTAGGTGCTGTTTGTTTTTTTTTGTTTTTTTTTATCGCTTTCTGAGAGACTCAACTAATCTCTGCAATTCTCCAACTGTGATCCTTGGAGAGTCTTTGGCCACTCAAACTCTCCTCCTCACTTCACATTAGGACGATTTAGACACACGTCCTCTTCCTGGCAGATTTGTAACATGTTTAGTTAATTGGAACTTCTTAATTATTGCCCTGATAGTGGAAATGCTAAATGCTTTAGCTACTATCTTACAGCTACTTTCTATATTGTGAAGCTCACATCATAACTATATTCTTTGATTTTACTTATTGTGGTGAATGATTAAGGGAATTTGGCCTTTGTGTTTCCTCATGTTTATACTCCTGTGGAACAGGAAGTCATGGCTGTACAATTTCATGTTTATGATCACCCTGGTGTGCTAAAAAAAAATGTAAATATGACTGGGAATATACTTCAGAGATATTTTACTCATAAAAAATCCTAGGGGTGCCAATAATTATGGCCATCATGTTTTGGAGAAAAACAATCAAAAGGATAAACAATGCAGATTTATTTTTACAGTCATCTTTGATCATATTTACCAAGAGTGCCAATAATTCTGAGCACCACTGTATATATATTATATATATATATATATATATATATATATATATATATATATATATATATATATATATATATATATATATATATATATATATATATATATATATATATACACATGGGCGACATTTGACTCTCGAGTTAGGGGGGGCAAGAATTTTTATTTTTTTTTTGCAGGTAAACATCTTTTTGTACCTGCATCAGCAAATTATTCGCGGAAGTTTTAAGCAAACAAGTTTAAGTTTGCTTGTTCTTTTTTTTTTAACTTATTTATTTAATAATTCACTATCTGGAATCAGAGTTCATCATTTTGCGAGCAACTGATGATAAAGAAAAATGTCACGTCGCAATATTGATAATAGGTATTACGATTTTAAACCATGAAGCCGAGCCAGTTGATATCACACAAACAATGAGCAAACTTTGCGTGAGAGTTATGCGGATAAAGTCTCACTAGAGAACAGTAGCGGCTCCTTGCCATAAATATAGGTAGGGCAGATTCTGGGTGTTAACGCTAGTTTATCATAAACCTTTTGCAAGCTTTATATTCTAATCGCTGAACACATCAGACACACTTTTGGCAGAATTCGAATGTCCTTGCGTTATTCAGACTGAGGGTGGCGCTCTTATGATGATTGACAGACTTTAGTACACACAACACACAAAATCTTTGAATTGTATTTATTGCTTTTGTTTTTAGAATATTGTTTTAGAATAGTTATGTAGGAATTCGAGAAATGAGCAAGTTTAAATTAAAGGGTTTATACCCTCATTAATGTTATATGCTACTCCACATAGGAAGAACAGACATGCCAAGCAGACACTTATCTGAAGCGGACTGATATCGTCTTGGTCTGGAGCGAGGTGTACGTGAGGTGTGTTTAACGTGGAAGCGGGGCAGCCAGAAATATGCCACTATGGCTCTCTATGAGAGGGTGCTGCAATTCCATATTCCACCACAGATTTACATAGGAAAGTTGTGTGGCGCTGTAGAGCTGGGATGGGGCTTCCCCGCTTAGTATTATGAATACATGCCTGTCGAATCCATGCGCTACAATTTAATATATCCAGCTCACTTTACGACTTAAAGTAGTCTAGAAAATCTGAAAATTATTTGTTGCAGAATGCTGAACACATTTATAATGTATTATTAATTCAGTGTACATAGGGGTAGGCCTATATTTTAGGATTAATATTTTGGTAAGGCTCTGCCCCACCTGCCCATACAGAACCGCGGCTGGTACAGAAACTGAAAGTAAAAACCATAGACTGTGGTAAAAACTGAGCTTTTGGCATCTGTCGGCACATATCCTCTTAGAGACTATTAATTTATTTTCTTAATATTTCTCTTGTGGTCCATAGTGAGGAAAAAAATGTAAAATTTTACGAAAATAAACTAGTTGTTTTTTAAATGAGGAGTATCCAACTAATCTTTTATCCTCACTCAAAGCGCATCGGTTATGCGGTGATGCACTATGATATTGTGGGGAAAATTAATTACAATATTATCGGAATAATAAAAGTAGCATAATAATAAGAAGAAGAATTTAATAGCCCTGCGTGCCCCGTCCGATATACGCCACTGTGAAGGGATAAACGGTGTTCGGGCACGGCATCAAAGCGCTTAACTGTTTTATCCAAATCCACATTCATGGACCGTCCAATGTTCAGTACTGCATGTCTCCTGTATCTGATGTTTATCATGTGTTTTCAGAAACGTTTACTAGACGGTGGACTAGCTTTGACTCTCTCTGAATAGTGGCCGAGTTTTTTGTGACCACGGTCTTTCCGCGCTCACGGGCAAAGGACTCGGAGTAGGCTATCTTTGAAAAGCTCGCGCTCAAGGTGCGCGAGAAGGAGCGATGGAGCTGTAGCCTACCCGATAAATTTTATATTATATATATATATATATATATATATATATATATATATATATATATATATATATATATATATATATATATATATATATATATATATATATATATATATATGGGGGGGCCCAGATATATATATATATATCTGTTTAATGTTTGTCAGAAGGGAAAAGTGAAAAAAGCTGTGTATTTCATTGAAATGAAAAAAATTGATGAGACAAATGTAAAGACAATGGCTTGTGTTACCTCTGAGGGTCTGGTTTTGTGTACATCTCAAGGCAGGCCTGACTATGAAAAATGAGAAAGTGCTTATTTGTGTAGGGTCTTTGTGAGGGTAGCTCCTCTTTCTAAAGCAGTCTTCCCATTCACCATTGTGCCCCTCGCTATGGCCAGGAAGACCTTGAATGTGAAATGGCTCAGTCTAATCTGGCCTTTAATTGGCGGAAGATGTGCGTACAGGTGAAACTGTATCCCAGCGGCCATTGTGAAGTAGAGGGGGTTGTTTACACAGTGTTAAGAGGTCTGGAGATTGGGCTCCTCAGACACGACCCACAGAAAAGACTGCTAATAGGTTAGCGCATAGAACTGTCGTGGACTAAGCACATCTTCTTGTTCTCCACAGAGCTGGAGGGCTTTTTCTTAAATGTCACAGTTATTAGATTGACTTTTCTTTGGCAGGATGGTCCTAAGGGCTTCCTGGGAAGGTTTAAAAGTTGTCAAGGTTTTATGAGAAAGTTTAAAGAGAAAAAAAAAAAAAAAAAAAAAAAGTCCAGCTACACCACTCCTGCTTTCCCAATCGCTTATTTTTATTCAGTCCCAATCTATCTCTGTCTCCTTTTAGGTTAAAATTACAAAGTAGGCCGTGAGAGTGATCCTCAAAGAAACAGTACACCCCAAAATAAAAATTCTGTTATTTATTCACTCTTATTTACAAGTCATTCCAAACCCATGAGTCCTTTCTGTGCAACATGTAAAGAGATGCACTATTGCTCAAGTTTGGGGTTTATGTAAATGCTTTTGAAAGATGTCTGCATTTAAGGCTGCATTTATTTGATCAAAATACAGTAAAATTGTTAAATATTGTTACAATTTCAAATAAACATTTTATATTTTAATATATTTAAAAATGTAATTTATTCCAGTGATGGCAAAGCTGAATTTTTCAAAATAAATTAAATAAATAAATAAATAAAATCTTACTGACCCCAAACTTTTGAATGGTAGTGTAAATTAAAAAATGAATACATAAAAAAAAAAAAAAAAAAAAAAAATCTTGCAAAAGTTCAATTTTCAGTGTTTTAGAGTCAACACAAGTGCAAACCAATAACTGGCCTCAAATATAATAAAGACAATACTAACAGAATATATATGAATATGGAAATAGAAATAGAAATAATCCATTCATTCATTTTTTTTATTTTTTTATTTTTTTATATAAATTACCACTGATAAAATGAATTACATGTTGTAGTTAAATAATTTAGGTGAAAAGAAAAAACTGTGTTAGTCTCCATTCACCGTCAGAGTCACCTAATAAAAATTTATACCATTCAAGAATGCTCCTTCACTGGCATGAGATTGTAAGTACTGAAGATCATGACTGTTTGTATTAATTGAGTTTTTCTTTCTCTTGCTAATTCTGCCTTCTTTTGTTCGTTTTCTAGATTGGACATTTATCTGCAATGCAAAAGAGGGCCGGTCAGCTTCCTGTTAAGTATCTAATTGATGCAATTTCCAAAAAGCCTCTTCACATGGAAAAAAGGTGCTTGTAGAATCACGGCCTCTTGGAAACATGCTCGCTGTTTAGATTTCTAAACTAATTCATGTAGAATACATAAATAAATCAATGTTATATACCCACTTCAAACCATTACTACTCCCTCCCATGGCTGCACTTTTCTACCAATCTATTAATATTAATGACAACACTAAACATTTCAAATTGCTGTGCTCAAACCATGTAAGGCTTGGTGAATGATTGCAGTAGATAAGCACTGTCTTTTATTAAAAAAAAGAAAAAAAAAAAAAAAAGAAGAATCACTGGCTGGTAACGGTTGGAGTTGCCAAGCATTCTGTCTAGCGAGTATAATAAAAAGCGAGCGAGAGGGTGCATGAAGGTATGAAGGGAGAGTGTTTGCATGTGTGTGTTTGTGCATTTGTTTCCAAGTGGATGGCGGGAGCTGGGGGTGCATGACTGTTGATGGATGGATGAGAGCAATGGAGAGAAAAAAGAGAGAGATGATGAAGGAGGTATAGGGAGAGTAAACAGGGCGCTGTGTGGAGCCTGGTACGGATGTGTGACCCCGGGCCTTGGGGTCGTCTCAGTTATGCGGCTCTGACAGCCTCAGTTTGCAGTTTGTTTGGATTCTGAAGCTCCGCCTCAGGAGCAGCTTAACAACAGATGGCAAGAGAGGGGCTCCATTCATAGAGCCGGACATAAGGAGACATACACAAACACACACAAGGTGATGTATGCTGAGATCTGTGCGTGAATGCTGGCTTGTTTTCTCTCTGGCTTAAATGAAGACACATATACAAAGCAGAGATGTCCAAAATGACATATTTTCAAATTAGACTAGTCGATGGGTTGTCTAAACCAATGGTTTTAAAATTGGGGTCCAGAGATCCCCAGGTCACTGCAAAAGGCTGCTAGGGTTCAGAAAAATAAGATAAAATAAAATAATTTGATTGTATTTTTTTATTCATTTTATTTTATTTTATTATTTTGTTTTATTTTATATCTTTATATCTAGCTTCCGCCAGACCATCTTCCGTATTCAACGTACGAAGAAAATGTAAAACTCTTGCAGTTCAAATAGCTTATGATATGTCCTAAGCCTGATGAGCTTCAGCTCATACTCGTGACCCCTGTTCACTGCCATTATAAATCTTGGATGCGTTAGAATATTTATCAAAACATCTCTGACTGTGTTTATGAGAAAGAATAAAGTCATATTCACCTAGGATGGCTTGAGGTGTGAACTAATAGTGAACTAATTCTTTAAGCAAAAAAAAAAAAAAGCAAAAAAAAAAAAAAGAAAAGATGACACTGTAAATTCACTCATTGAAATCACTAACCCATTAGATGACTAGTTGTCCTTCCTGATCCATCCCTAAAAGGCCAATTCACACCGCACAGACAAACACCAACAATCACGTTTGTTACCCGTCGTTGCCATTGGTCGGGCTTTGTTTTCACCCGACTGAAAATGTTCAATCAGCGTTTGTCGGTGTCTGTTGGGACACTGTGAACATATGGGACAGTTACTTTTCATCAAATTCTAAATCCAAAAGCCAAATTGTGTGTTGGCGTTTGTCTGTGCATTGTGAATTGGCCTTAACACATAAAAGCACAAGCATGCACTGAAACAGTCGCATATACACAAAAGCTCCCTATCATTTAATTTAAATTCCCTTTGTCATTTAATACACACCTCAATCCAGCATCTGACGCCAGATTCCGTCTATCAAGACAGTTATTGAATTACGATTGTGTTTATTGCCCATTTAGTGCGATGTAAACGCATAAACATCCTTCTAGCATACAAGAAAAGCCATCTGCAAAATATTGTCTCCTCATCTCCAAGCTCTCTTCCACGTCAATTATGTCTTTAGACTTCACAGGCTCACGGTGATGGAGTGGCCGTAAAACCCACTCACATTAATACTCCATTGTGCATCTGCTGCTAACGGTAATTAAAGAACTAAATGACTCATAAGAATAGATGAATTAACCACAAGTAGAAAAAAATGAGAAAGGAATGAGAGGCGTGGGGAACCTGCCACATAGAAATATGTGCCGTTAAGAGTGCATTTTGGTACTACAGTAATCAGCGTTATCAGCTGAACACGCGGAATGATGATGCCACCATCTTAGTGGTGTGATGTCTGTGTGGCACTGCCTTTTGCCACCATTGACTGAGGCATAAAGAGAGGGCAGGACATGATTGGGAGAACAGGATATGATACAAGCCAGATTCAAACTCGCAGTGCCTGCACAAGCAATGCAGCTCATTGTGTTAGAGAATGGCTGTGTCTAAAATCGCATACTCTCTTGAGTAGGTAATCCGGACATACTACATGTTTTTATCATGTGACCTACAAGCATCAGTTGCATCGCTTCACTGCCATTCAAAAATCCCCTCCTGTGGCCTCATGGGATAGTAAAGTGCCTATCGTACACACACTCGCCGGAAGCAGTAGGTCATCTGAGTTTTGCCTTTTGCCTACTCTTTTATAGTACTGTGAATTCAGACATACTTTTGTCACATACTGTTTTTAACCAACTATGAGGTAGGGAAATACATGATTTTGGATGCAGCCAATGTCAGTGTCATGGTTGCAGTCAGGGTAGATGGCATGTTTAATTCAATATAAAAAAAAAAAAATAAGGCTAAATATTAATCATTACACAATTTCCAGGGGAAAAAACTTCCCTTTTCACACTAAGAAAAAAAAAAAAGATTTATGGGAAAAAAAAAAAAAAAAAAAAGGTTTTAAAAAAAGTGTGCTGAAAGGTTCTTTGGGGAACCCATAATGGTTCTTCATCAATTCTATGAAACCCCCTTTTTGGACTTTTATACTTAAGAATGCAGAGTCTGGTTTTTTAAACCATTTCCAGTTTTATTTTCATTACAGTCAAATTAAACACATTTTTAAAAAATCAGAATAACAATTAAAAAATTTAATAAAAATGCAGGTCGCTAAACTCTATCTTACATGTTTGTTGATGTTTTCAGATCGCAAAGTGCGCATGTGCACGGTTGCCAGATTGCAATGATTAAGTAAAACACCAGATAGAAAATGTATCCTTTAAAGAGAAAAGCCTTGATTGGGGGATTTAAACTCTAGACATCTAGCAAAAGCAAGCATGAAAACTCATAGTAGAGACTCGATAAAAACAGTCTGTAATATTTTGTCTCATCTTTTTTTGGACAAAAACTAATACGCTTTTTATTTAGTCGTCTTTTTTCATCAATGATATTGCATTTTGACATAGTCACAGTTATCGTTAAGATTTTGTTAACAAAATTAACACTAATGCCAAGAATAATCAGTTTTAAAACTCACTAATATTTCCAGGTTTTCCATCAGTGTGGTAAGTTATGTTATGAGGAGTTGCTGGGAAGACTGATGAGGGTGACAGAAGGGAACTTAAGAAGTAAACTTAGGTTACATTTCCATCACAAACAAACACATACACAATGTCATCTGACAATTTTCTTCTTAAGGATGTAATGCTCAGGTAAACCTGCCACTGGCTTGCTCCAGTAATCCATTTGTCAACATGGAAGATGGTCAGAACATGCAAACATTGCTGGGGATTTAGACATAATGTGGAATATAACAACTTATTCTTTTCTGTTATTGCATTTATGCCCAAGATGTTGCATCAGATTGTATGGTGCATGAGAGAGAGGAAGAATAAGCGGGTGCAAGAGGTGCTTGCAAACACAAGCAATGGCTGACTCAGATTAGTATTCGATTTTAGTGCCTTGATTTTTGTCTTGATTTTTTTTAAACAAAAACGAGTTTGGGGTTTTGTATCAATTATGTCTGTCTTGTTGTCATTACAGTAGTGAGTGAAAGTGAAAGTGGTGCGCTGCTGTTAGAAAAAGCTGCAAACTCTCAGATCAAGGGAAACTGCATGCCAATACATTAACTAGTTTGTGGCAAAATAGGAATATTGTTTGAAAGAATGGTCACGAGCATGGACAAGTTGGCCAGATTTGAAACCAGCTTGAAGTCAAAAGGTTCAAAACGGAATCAAATCCTATAGTGAATAACTGGCTGTTACTTTAAAAAGAAAATGTTTATCTTCATAGCCTTTCACCAAATTGTAATAACTCACTTTTGCAAAGTCTTTCCTTTTCAGCTATCATCAACATCAACTATCATCAGCTATCTGCAATTTGACAGATCACTTTTCATGATCCAGCCAATCAATGGACAGAAGCTGATCTGGAGTGCTGAACTATTCAGAAAAACAAATACACTTTTTGAACAAATATTCAAAAAGAAAAAAGAAAAGGTCAAATTATAATTACATAAATAATTAAATTTGAATAACACAATTTTCTGACTTAGCAAAGGGTTCAATTTTATGAATGTCCCAGTGGATATCCAACTTAAAGTCAAGTACTTATCTGTCCAAAAGGCCAATTTCTATAACTGACAATGATATACACAGGCACTATAATTCACAAGCCCCTCTGCAAAATCTCTGTGGTATCGGTTTCATAGACTCATCTCACCTGAAGTCAGCTTTATCAATGTGAGTGTGTGTGCTGCTCTTGGTTGAAGAAGACACAAAGGGTCAGCTCCTGGTGTCATTAGGCAGTGAGCCTGGAGAGAAAGCTCTTGATATATCACAGTGCAATTGGCTACGGTCTGGGATTGAGTTGCTGAGAGAGGGAGCAGCTTCATGGGAATTACAGACTCGGCTCAAGTCATTCCAACTTGGGTAATGTTATCCCAGGGAGAGAAAGAGGGGGGAGAGAAGGAAGGGAAAAGAACGAGATTGCTTTTGTCATAAAAAAAAGAGATGCTGAAAGCGTCTACTGCATTGGGATGGACCGCAGAATTGTCTAAAAAAGTAAGAAATTATCATAAAAAGAGACTTTTCCGTTTTTGTTTTTTTTTTTGTGCTCAGAAATTACCTTTTTTTTACTCAGGCGTATTAATGAAGTTCCCAATTATGTTTTAATCAATTGTCAATTTTGTTACAGATGTTGCTATAAAAAGTCTTGATGGAAATGAGACATACAGTATGAGTTTTTGACATACAGTAAACACTTATGAAATTAACGTGAATGTACGTAGCTTATTGGAAACAATTTGATGAGAAATAATTTACACTACCATTCAAAAGTTTGGGGTTGGTAAATTTTTTTTAATGTTTTTTATAGAAGCATCTTATGCTTACCATGGCTGCATTTATTTGATCAAAAATTCAGAAACAGTTTTTATTTTAATATATTTAAAAATGTAAATGTATTCCTGTGATGGCAAAGCAGTCATTACACCAGTTGTCAGTGTCACATGATCCTTCAGAAATCATTCTAATATGCTGATTTGGTGCTTAAGAAACATTTCTTATTATTATCAATGTTGAAAACGGTTCTTTTAACAATTCTTCTACTACTGATACAGACTTTAGTATCTTTGCAAATCAAAGCAAAGTTTGAGACAATGTTCAGATTGCTTCAAAAACAGTGAATTGACATTGTGATTAATACTTGAATTAAACATAACTGAGAACCGAATACTCGAGATATGAAAGAGAAACTTCTTAGCAAAAATATATTTCCATCAATACATTTTTTCAATCTTTCTGCATGTTTTGCAGGCAAAAAGGCATTACTGGAAGTGTTTTGGTGATGCTCATTTAAAATTAACATTTAGCAGGCATCAGAAAGTGATAAAAAACAAAAAGCTTGTCAACATCAGGTCGCCGTCAAAACTCCCTCAGCACTAGACGATCACACCTTTGGTGCTGAATGCGAGTTATGCGGTGGACTGAAAGCCTTACAGCAGACGTGTGATAAAAATATGAAACTATCAGATCAAGAAAGAAATTTGCGCCACCTCTCTGAGGACTGGAAGTTAACGTTTGCGGTTTGATTGTGTGCGATTAACACCAAACTGTGCACCCTCATTTGGTCTATACGCACATTTCTGTTCAGCTTATAGCTCTCACGTAAAAACCTTTAAATGGCAAAGCAACCACTTGAACCAGTTTGGTAAACCCCATTTAAAACTTAAACGACAGCGGAGCCCCTAAACAACAAGCTCGGCAGGAACCAAGGGCACATGGGCTATATAGTGAAGTGACAGACTGCTGTTCAACTCCATTAGCTGCTATGTGAGAGAGGAAGATTCGCAGAAGCACACGACCTGTGAAGAATCCGAGATGTCTTTAAATCCAGGGGATGGGATTGCCGCATTAATTCTGAGAGGACTGTAATCTCTCAAGCAAATCAAATTACACTCATTAACTGAGCAAGAAAACTGCCTATGTAATAAGTGAGTATTAAAAAAAAGTATTTATTACCAATAATCACCCATTTAATATGGAGCAAAGCCCACAACGAGTTTAATTTTTTGCTGATTGGGTGCAAAAATGAGAAACCGGAAAGGGCGTAAGCGCACGGGGTGCTCGCGGTGGGGTGCGTGCACGCGTTCAGGCAGAGTATCTGGCAAGCCAACGTGGTGATTAAGGTTAAAGTATAGGGGCTATTTAAGCTTTAAGGTCTTTGTGCGGGCAAGCGTGTTGCAGCTAAAACACCGCCAACACGCCGCTGTCTCGTTAACGTGGCATAAAAGTGACTCTCTTCCTTTAATGGTCGGCGGCATCCAAGGCTAATTTCCTTCAAAATAAAACCTCTTTAATTACATCAGAAATGTTAATGGAAAAATATATCAAAAGAGAGATAAATACGATTCAGGCGCATAAAATCAATTAATGCGAGAGGTCAGTGTCTCATTCATTTGTGAGATTAACATAATTACCTATTTTTCTGCTCGTCATTTACTGCTTGATTCATTCGGGACGCACCACGTCCCTCGATCCCCATGGAACAAACACGGGGACTGTTGGCCTAAATTAAATATCTCCCATCTATACACAATGTCCACGTTATAGCCACGGGCTCCAATTAATTGACTTCATTACATCGAGCTCTTATATTGTGCATCATCTCAGTGGCTGTGAAAAGCACCGCACGATTTCATTGCTGGTGTGAAATCAAGTTCTCTGGGTTTTCTGCTCAACAAAAGGTGTGTGTTCATTAACAGATGAGAGAAGTTCTTTTTTTTTTTAAGTGAGACGATTCAAAGAAACAAGGAAAGCAGGTGAAAAAAATGATATGTAAAAATGTACAAAAGAAAAATTAATTTAAAGTTGAACATGAATTAAAATATGTAAATGTGCATTAGAAATGTTGGAAAATGTTTGAGCTCTGGATTAGTGGTACTGTAAGTGCACTAACCCACTGAGCAGTGGAGCTCATCCAGACCACACAAATTCAAATCTGGCTCACCCATCCTTTCTTTACATTTCTTGGTCTCTTGTTCAAGGGTCAGTTCACCCAAAAATGAAAATTCTCTCATGTCATTGCAAACCCGTAAGACTTTCATTCACAACACAATCAAAACACAAATGAAGACCTTTTGAAATCAGATTTCTGTCCCTCCATTGACAGTCTACGCAACTACCACTTTGTCATTTAAAAAAGTTCTTGAAGAGATCGTAAAACTAATCCATATGAATTGAGCGGTTTAGTCCAAATTTAAGAGACACGATCGCTTTATATGATTATATGATTTACATGCTTGCTTGACATGCGAGAACCAATGAGGTTCATTCTCATGTGTTATGCGCATGTTTGAGCCTCTGCAAGAACCAATGTGGTTTATTTTTGGCACATTCGGCAAGTACGGTTGAGCTTCTATTTACAGCTTACTGATTAATGTTTATGTAAATAAAAGCCTAAATTTAATCTGTTCATCATATAAAGTGATCATGACTATTCAGAAAATTTGGACTGAACTACTTAATTCATATGGATCAGTTTTACAATCTCTTTATGCATTTTTTGAAGTGTAAAAGTGGTAGTTGCGTGGACTCAACGGTTTGGAATGACATCGGGTGGGTAAAAGATGAGAGAATTGTCAGTTTTTGGTGAATTAACCCTTTAATACACTCCCCTAAAAAATAAAATAAAATAATTATATAATTAATAATTAAAATTATAAATAAAATATATATTTAAATAAAAGAAATTGTGACTAGCAATTATTTGCGAATATAATGGCTTTAAAACAAAATTTTATATGACTATACTTTTTCTAAATTGTTTACAATGTATAAACCGATTCATTTTTCAAATAAATGATAAATAATTGTATGTGGCCACACAGTGTAAAGGTGTTTGGAGATTGACAAGCACTTTAAGCATTGGGTCTCACTGAAGTAGCTATCATGTGTTAAACATGTTAGTGTCACATAAACACTTTATAAACATTGGGCTGTAAGGATAATTATTTTGATTGCGGGATCTTGTGCACCTCCTAACTTCAACATCTGTTTGAAATATGTGTGTCATAAGTGTGTGTTTCTGGCTTTAGTAAGATGGCTAAAAACAGATGACACACACAACATATACACACTCTGTGGAAACTCACTTTCTTCCCGCAGTTTATAGACCTCCTCAGCTGAAATGCTTAGGAAGAACGGTATACTGAGTTGTGCTCAAGAGCTGAGGATTGTGGGATATGTGGAGGCCTACATTTACTCGCATTTAACTGTCCTGAACTAAACAACTTCTGCAGAACACAAAAGATATTTCGAAGAACACTGGGGTCAACAACAACTTTATACCCCACTGACTTACATTATATGGAAAAAAACATGAGACATTTTATCATTTGTGTTCCACAGAAGAAATAAATTCATAAAGGTTTGGAATAGCATAAGGGGATGTAAATGATGACAGCATTTTTGGGTGAACTATCCATTTAAGGATAAAAGGTGAGCTTGGGTGTGAATTACAAAGAGAGAGGGATAGAAAGATACAGTGAGAAAAAAAAGAGATGATATTCAACTTGGACGTTATTTTCAATTCCAGCCTCTTCTCCCTTCTCTACCATCTCAAGAGTGTCTGTCTATCTCCCCAATGGCCTATAAATAACCTCAATCATTCCACATGCCCATTTTGATTTTACAGTATTAAGATGATAAAGAACTAATTTATTCTACACACTTTTTTTTTTTTTTTTGCAAATCCTAACATAGCTTTATCAGCAGCTGATTAATGAGGGAGAAGCCAGCAAAAGAGCATTTGATTAACACTAACTAAAGTAGTGTTATCAAGATTAAGACCTGTCAACAAGAACACATTGAGAAATGTTGGTTCATCCAAAAATGAAGTTGTCATTATTTACTCACCTTGATATAGTTTCAAACCTGTATGACTTTCTGTCCTATGTGGCACGCAAAATGAGATGTTTAGCAGACTGTTCATACTCTTACCTGTACAACAAAAGTACAAACTACCATTTAAAAGTTCGGGGTCAGTAAGATTTTTTAAATGTTTCTCTTATGTTCATTAAAAAAAAAGAGAAAAAAGTACCATAAACTTAGTTTAGACGACCAAGTTAAATTTAAAATCTTCAGAAGTTGAAGAAAAACACAAATTTAAGTTGTTACTCAACTTAAATTCAGATCTTGTGAAAACACAAATGAAATTTGAGCACTGAAAAAGGTTTATAAGGATATGAGTAAATAATGACAGGAGTTTCATTATTGGGTGAAGTTGGTGAACTGTTCCTTTAACAGAGCGAATAAATTCTAAATAAATATCATTGGAGTGAAATACATACACACCTCTCCCTCAATATAACCCAGTTCCTGAGGGGGCCAGGGCACATTGAAATACATGTTGCCCCCATGGTGGCCTGCTGTGGAGGAGTAGAGCGAGCTACTCCATCAGTATTTACTGATGCTGTTCTCTTGTCCTGTGACAGGCTGAATCAATCAATCACCGCACCACCGCGGTGCTCGTCCTCAGCATTCAGCACACATTGCGGACATTTCAGCCAAGCGGATCGCTGAGCGTTTCGCGAGCCAAATTTGATCAACAAGCGCATCTCCCCTGTGCCATGGCAATTCGAGATGAAGATGATATTAAGAGGAAAGAGCAAAGTGATAAAGACTGCTAAGCAGGAGGGGGCTGGGGATTTAGGAAAGACGGAGGGCGGGAGAATAATGACGATAGGCGGGCAGAGAGACGGAAACTTTTTATCATCTCAAATACAAATCAAACATCCACGCATTATGTATAGACACACAAAATACACTACAATGTGCTCTTAAAGGAATCTCCTGTATCAAACATGTTGTAGATGGCATTTTCAGAGGTCGACAGCCCGTTTCCCTTTCAAATTTATTGCACGGAAAAGAGCAACATGAATATTTTTCAAATATTCTCTTTTTATGTTCAACAGGAAAAAAGTCATACGCCTTTGGGGAAAATGAGAGTGAGTAAATAATTATTAAAAGATGATCATTTTGGAGTAAACTATTCCTTTAACAGTGAATTAAATTAGCATTACATTAAATTACATTTTTGCTTTAAAATCATTTTTAAAAATCCTACAGTAGTATAATGATTTGAACAAACCTTGACTAGTTTGCTTTATTTTATCTGATGCTCTACAGAAGCGCTAACTTTCCTTCGTTTTGTTTGCAGTTTCTTTTTTTCTGCATTTTAATGTTTAATAGCAGCCTTTGGCTATCTGTGGGCACAATTATTAGATATCCGCAGAGAGAAATTGAAAAATTAATCATACTCATAATTTTACACATGCTCCTTTCCTTGAGAAATGTCATATGCTTGCTTTCGGATCAAATATGCCATCCGGAGAGCTGAACAGACTGCTTGTGCACAAAACAATTACATTAATATTGCAATTAAGAGATTATTTACTAGCGCTGCTTTTCATCATCACGCAAGCTAGTTAAATTATTGTGCTGTAAGATCTAATGATAATAGAAATGTTTATCATACCATAACAATAAGCGTTTATGAAGATAGATTACAGTCAAATACAATATGAGCATTTCACTAAGTCGTCTTACATTACAGGAAGTTCTGTTGATAGGAGAAGACATCAGGGAAATTACCCACAAACCCTTGACAACCTCCCACCCCCATAACAAACACAACCAGTGCGGAGTCGCACAAATAGAATCACTCACAAGTGCACACTGCAAAAACAAACAAAAAAACAACAACAATAGGAAGATGCCAGCAAGAGCTGCAAACAAAACTGGTAAAAATAAAACCTACCAAGCATAGTCAATATTCATAAAACAAAATAGTACTGCTCATTGCACTTAACAGCAACATATAGCAGTTTTGCGTACTAGGGGTTTCAAAAAGAATTTAAAAAAAATAATATTTTTTATATATATATATATTTTTTTTTATTATACAAAAATATAATTAACATTTATTATTGATATATTATTTTTTGTTTTATTTTACATTTAAATATATAAACGGATTCGTAAACGCTTCTGATTGGCCATTGTGATGACGTGCTCATTGGATAAGTCTGTGATTGGCTACAATGATCAACGCATGGGAGCATTTGAAAGCACATGGAAGTTTTTGAATTTGAAAGCGATTTGAAAACGGGAGCGTTTGAAAGCAGGCGTCTATAAATGGACTGGTCCGTGACAGACACCTGCTTTCAAACTCTCCCGTGTGTATCTGTGTAAGCGCCTGGTGAAGAGTGTCATTGATGACTATTTACAGCGTTTTTACAGCATTTATCATTGAAGCCAATCACAGACATATCGGATGAGCCGTGAACACAATGGCCAATCAGAGGTGTTTACGAATCCACTCAACAGCGCTCAAAGCATCACATTTTTAAAATTTCAATATAGACTCTCGCTCTCTGTATATATTATATATACACACACACACACATTAGGGATGCCAATAATCGGAATTCGCCGATAAGAGCAATTATTTTTATTATTATTTTCACCCGTTGTTCAAGCCAGGGTTCTCCAATTCCTATAATATTAGAGTTTATTTTGAATTTCAATTTGAAAGCTGAGACTTTGTTTCTTATCAGATGTAACAAAGCACAAAGTTTCCCTAGACCAAATAATGTTTAGTGTAGGGAAACTTTGTGCTTTGTTACATCTGATAAGAAACATAGTTTCAGCTTTCAAATACAAATTCAAATTAACCTCTAATATTATAGTACCTTTTGTTTGTTTTTTTTCTATTGATAAACGTTTCGCCCACTAAAAGATAATCTAACACAGAAAAATCTAACAGATAATTTTAAACAGATAAAACTAACAAGGTATAAACAGTCTAGCAGATACTCTAGAAGCTGATAGATCTAGATCATCCAGACCTATGTTCAGGGAATGCTGGGAATAGAAATGGCATAGTGGGTTACAGTCTGAGAATAAGGACTACTATTGGATGCTTCAACCTCTCCAATTCCTATTTACAGTACAATCACTCAAACCCTGTTTCCATTCAAACAATCAAACCCTTGCTCGTGTGTTCTCTCTAAACATCTGTTCAGAAGCCACGCACAGGTCTTTGTCCGGCCTCTCCGTCTTTCCCGGCTCACGACGCCCACATCTAATCAAGCAGAAAATGGTCATAAATATTTCTTTCTGCTAGATTTCACTTTTGCATTTCACGGCTGGACATGATATTTTCCTCCTTCCCTCTCTATTCACCTCTGGGAGATCCTAATGCAAAAACCAGTGACTTATATTCAGGCTTCATGTCTCTGTAGTCACAAGCACAACATATTTGAGTGTACAGTGAGTAAGAAGAAAAAAAAACAGGGAGAACGAAAGTGAGAGAGAGAGATAGACAGACAGCGAGTGTGTGCAGACATAAAGGCCTCGTCTTATTTTCTGTGCCATTTGCTGGCTAGTGCTTTCACGGCCCGTCCCATTACATCATGTCAGAGGTTGTAAACAAGCAAATAACAACAACTCACTGACGCTCAGAGCATCTCACGGCCCACCACAGCGAGGGGAATTGCTCTCTGCATTCTTCCATGCTGCAAAACATTTGTTTCTTTATTGTCCATGTAAATAATACATCACCTTTTCCTTCCCTCCTTCCTTTCTTATGAAAAAAAAAAAAGGAAAGGAGGGTAGGATGAAGGATTTATGTGTACGGTGCGCAAAGGGGAACTATTTATGGTGGGCGTCATTCCTAGAACGCAAGGTGCCATCACTGATATTTATGGGAAGACATCATGGCACTGACAGGGAATATCATTCTCCAAATGGTACACAAGCAGTCAGCGGCCAGCACCATTTCTCTTTGGAATAGAGGCCACATCACTGCCGCACACCTAGGAAGTGGTTATTACTGGCAGGAGTGATGGCATGAAAGGGCTGTGATGAACATAACTGGGTTTGCTGGAGGAAGAGGGGTCAGACTTGTTCATTCTGGACTAACAGAATGAGATTTTAGCTTTTTTTTTATTTCCTGTAATCTTTTTACACAGGATAGTGTGATATTTGATCCTAAAAAACTCCATGAAATCAAAATGTAAGGTCCATGACTTTGAGTCCATGTCTTTTTTTTAAGCTTACAAATTCAGCTTGACAAAATTTAACTTTTTTTAACTGTAAATTAGCAGATATGCAGATTTAAAATGCAGTCTTTTAAAGAAATTAATACTTTTGTCAGCAAGCATGCATTAAATTGACCAAAAGCGACAGTAAATACTTTCATATTGTTACAAAAAATATGATTGAAATTAATGCTGTTCTTCTGAACCTTCTATTTATCAAAGAATCCAGGAAAAAAAGCAACACAATTGTTTTCAACATTAATAATAAGAAGAAATGTTTCTTGAGCAGCAATTAATTTAGCTTTTTAGAATGATTTCTGAAGAATCATGTGACACTGCTTCATGAAGCTTCACATATATGTATATATATATATATATATATATATATATATATATATATATATATATATATATATATATATATATATATATATATATATATATATATATATATATATATATATATATATATATATATATATATATATATATATATATATATATATATATATATATATATATATATATATATATATATATATATATATATATATATATACATACACACAAAAGTAGGGGTGTAACGGTACATGTATTCGTCCCGAACAGTCATGGTATAGAGTTCGGTGCATACAGTCAGTCAATGAATAAAGTCAGTCACAGGCGATCCACACTCTAATTCAGAAGGGGGCATGCGTGGAAATGCAACGCTGTTTGCTAACCACCACAACAGGAAAGCGCAGAAGACGAACAGACAATCTATGCATAGATATGTTTATGTATAATCTCTCAGCCAGTGTTTCAAAGACATCAATAAAACAGCTTGAGATTATTTCATTTAGCATTACATTTACCTCAGGCAAGTCATATAGTGTCCAAAGCATGTTAGTTCACTAAAGAAATGAACTCTAGAGGGAAGCGTTTCACTAAATATATGCACTATATTAGCTTATATATTCATTATATCTACTTTACCTGTTAGTGATGTCTGAATTATTTAATATATGTTTAAATAAATTTGTCATGAAAACAAGTTATGACAGTAACTGTGTAAATGATAATATTTCAAAAATGAATTGGAGTACAAAAATATTTGAAAAATAATTAGATTTAGTTAATACAAAACATGTCTTATGTTTTTTTTTTTTTTTTTTGAGTGTTGATTATTGTATCTAAAAATAAATAGCAACTGAATGTAATAGTCTGGGCTCTGTTGTTAACTGTAACTTTTAATATTATAGTAATGTGCAAGAAAGGGCTCCCGGTATATAGTTTACAGCATTAGCTGAGATAGATTTTTTTATCCTTAAGAAAATGTTAATTATAATTGAATTTATTTAAAGAGAGAGACACAATTTGTTCAATAAACTACTGATTAATAAAAAAAGAAGAAAAAAGAAGCAATTTTGTTTTCTCCTCCCTGTACCAAACCTGTACGGAACCGTGACTTCAAAAGGTACATCCCCAACCATCATGTTTGTGTGCCGTTACACCCCTAAAACATAGTAATACTAGTGTGCAAGCATAGTAAATTTAGTTAATTTATATGAAAATTAATAATAATAAAATAGAAAATATGAATAGAAAATAAAATACAATGAATTCATATCAGAATCAGAACACAAGATACCTATCAGACCTAAGACATTTTCATATCACATTACCACAGTTTTAAAGTTGTAAAAACTGTAAATATAATATTTTATGGTTACTACAGTATTTTTTTTTAGCTTCTGAATGTCAAGGGTAATTTCTTTTCCTCCTCAAAGCAATTACTAAACAAGTGCAAAAAAATCTGTCGTGTGATGCTTATAATTACTAATAATGCATTCTAGCATCTTTATGTGTGTCATAAACATCTTTATAATGTTCTTCCCACGTTTTAAACCCTCTCTACAGTAATAATCCACTGATGAAGATTTGATTCTGTGAGGCAATATGTGCATGTCTGATATAAACAAAACAAACAGCTGCAGCACATCATCATCAAATCACACAACAATCATGTTTATTGGCATTATTAAGTGTTCAAGACGCTTGTAGCGCTTCGGCAGGTGCGCTTCTCATCAGCCCCCCTGGGGAACGATACAGGAAAGGCCGGTAGCTAGCTAGAGATGCGCAGAACTCTAGCACTTTGCTCTGTCAGCCGCGGTCTGGCTGACGCGCCGCTCTCTGAATGAACACTGACGTCTATTATCCGCCTAGCGCCGGCAGATTATGAATAAGAAATAAAAGCTACCTCAGCTACAGCACTTC
>NC_090241.1:28333140-28353140 GCF_024489055.1 Chanodichthys erythropterus
AACAGAAAATTCTGTCAGTTACATCACGTGAGTTATCGGTCTTTGGTATCGGGGTATTTATACGAGTACGAGTGCAAGTACAAGTACATGAGCTTGGTATCGGCCCTGATAATGCATCCCTAATATATATATATATATATATATATATATATATATATATATATATATATATATATATATATATATATATATATATATATATATATATATATATATATTTATTTATTAGGGATGCATTATCGGGTTTGAGATGTATACGTATATGTATATATATCAAACCAAAATGTATTCAAACACCTTAAACATTTCATTTTTTAATACAGTTTATTCACAATAGTTTAAAAAAAATTGTAATAAAATATGACAAGATCTCAGAGTTAAACTGTGTTAGAAAACAATCTTAATTATGTCAGATAACACTTGGTCAAAGTGTCTGAATACTTTTTGGTTCCAAATTTTTTAAATCAATTTTACTGTATATTTTATATATATAAAAATATCTGAATAATTTTTGGTTTGACTGCGTATATATACAGTATACAGTATTATCTACAGTATATATACACACTATTAACTAGTGGTTTATTGGCATGCATATTACTAGGATATTGGTTGTTTATTAGTTATTATAAAGCACATATTAATGCCATATTCTACATTCCTTAAATCCAACCAATATCTAAAACTAACAACTAGTTTACTAACTTTTAATAAGCAGTAATTAGGAATTTATTGAGGGGAAAGTAATTGGACCCTAATCTAAACTGTGACCAAAATTGGTTATATGACTTTCTTTGCATATCATTACATTAAATTCAGTTACATGTTTGTATTTTGTTTGCCTCTATTCAAATTCAGAAAAAGATGGAATTTCAAATTGCATTCTCAATTCAGTTCTGAATGATGCACAACCCTGCCTCTGGGTGAGGTGGTGTCAGAAGTGGGTGTGCATGCATGAGCATGTTTATGTATCTTCATCGTCATAAATGCTTTCTATCACTCTTTTGAGTTTGTTTCTTTCTCCGGTGGGCTGCAGGGTTTGCTACACATCACATAATGCAAACACCTGTGCATACTCAGACTGTTCTGTCTGTGACCAAACCAAAGAAATCACCTCACCAGCTCCTAACCCTGCTCAAGGGCCAAAGAAAAAAAAATTGCTAATTGCATCCTTATCTTATGATCTGTAACAAAGCACGATTCTGTCAGAATGAACAGATGAGTTTGCCCTCCCATCAAAACATCTATCTGTCTGGTCTTCTTTCTTTTCTGTGGTTTTGAGATGATGGTGGTATGCCTTTGAGTGAGGGTGCTTTCAAATGTGATTAAAAAAGTCTGTCATGAGACAGGGCATTAATATTTCAAATTTAAGGGCAGTATCAGCTGAGCAGGATTCCTGGCAGTTGCTCCGCAAGTCTGAGTCAATCGCTGCTTGCTAAAACATGCAAGAGATTATATTTGCATCAACTTAATCGCTCACAACTCATCAGAAATTGTGCCATATAGAGGCTTGGATGCATAGAAAAAGTAAGAGTTAAGAATGCACAAAACATAGAAAATTGCAAGTTATATATATATATATATATATATATATATATATATATATATATATATATATATATATATATATATATATATATATATATATATATATATATATATATATATATATGCATAATGCATTTGTGCATAATGCATTTGTGTAACACTGTACAAAAAAAAATATAATATAATATAATATAATATAATATAATATAATATAATATAATATAATATAATATAATATAATATAATATAATATAATATAATATAATTGAGATAAATTGGGAGCACATAGAAATGCCCAATAACCTAATACGTGTCTCCTCTTTCAGAAACTTCCAGAAGAGATTTCAATGTCTCAAACGGTGCTCTGGTATGAAAGATACCAATGTTTGCAATTAAACATCAGTATAGTTGGGTGGACTCCCTAAGGGGACTGCAACACTTTGAATAATGCAAAAAATTCATAATTGGCTAGTCTTACTTTACAAGTCTGACTATATACATACACATACATACAATTACATGCATACAGTATATCTTAATATAAACTAAAATATTTATCAGTGACTACATTTTTGACAGATTCTTCATTGACCAAATTATCTAAGCTATAGTTTTGCCATGAATTTTTGGACAATAGAAGGATGATCCTGTAAACTGCGCCTGGATCAGAAATTGACGACAACATCCTTGTTGTACAGTTATTTTAGTGTGCTTCACACAGGTTGACTTCCTGTTGCAGAAGCAGCAAAAAAAAAAAAAAAAAAAGTTTAAAACACCAAAAAATGTTTTGCGCTTGCATAAGAGCAGGCTGGCTTTATTTTCTTTAAATCTTTATCTCTTAAGATCATCTTCACTTCCTCATCAAAAGATGTTGTTGAAAACCACAACTTCTCTTTCTGCCTCGCTGAGTGCAAGACAAGACTCTGAGCGCTTTTTAAAGAGGCCCCCGAAAAACAGCCTGTGACAGAACGCAATCAGTTCGGAATTGACGGCGTTCTCGCTTTAAGTTGTACCGAGGGTACTGTACATTCTGTAAGATCAGATATAGGTCAGTATGATGCTAGTTTGGGCCACAATTGTGTCATATTTCTCGGGAAGCACATGAGAGATGCGATCTTTCAGATGGCTGTCTTGGTTGTGTGGCTGTGGAAGGATGTTTGTATTGTGAATGGGGAAATTCCTGTGGGTGCAGTCGCTGCTGCAATGAGCAAAAAAAAAAAAAAAAAAAAAAAAAAACACTACATAAACACAACACATACTGTATATGCATAATGCATTTGTTTAACACTGTACAAAAAAATAATATAAAACATTAATATAATATAATATAATATAATATAATATAATATAATATAATATAATATAATATAATATAATATAATATAATATAATATAATATAATATAATATAATATAATATAATATAATATAATATAATATAATATAATATAATATAATATAATAGGGTGAATTCAGGGCAATTGGGACACTTTTTGCCATTGAGATGAATTGGAAAAAGTGTCCCAATCAACCTGAATACACCCTAATATATGATGTGTTTTAATTAGGACTCTCAATTGATAAAAAAAAAATCTAAATGCAGTCCAGATCAGTTCATTTTGTCATGAATAAATGTTTTTTTTTTTTGGTTTTCTTTTTTATATACATTAACGTATATACATAAATATATATTTTTTATATACATAAACGTATCATATATATATATATATATATATATATATATATTTTTTATATACATAAACGTATCATATATATATATATATATATATATATATATATATATATATTTTTTATATACATAAACGTATCATATATATATATATATATATATATATATATATATATATATATATATATATATATATATATATATATATATATATATATATTTTTTTTTTTGGTTTGTTTCTTTTTTATATACATTAACGTATATACATAAATGTATATTTTTTATATACATAAATGTATCATATATATATATATATATATATATGTATATAATATATATATATATATATATATATATATATATATATATATATATATATATATATATATATATATATATATATATATATATATATATATATATATATATATATATATATATATATATATATATATATATATTATATATATGTGCTTAATGAACATGTTAAATGAATAGTTTTAGAGAATTTCTTTTGATATTTTCCCTAAACCTAAACCAATTACCTTTCCTCCACTGCTTTTACAAGAATCACATCCAAACTACATCATAAGGATATCCACAGACATGTTTTTTAACAGATCTTGTCGACCACAGACCACAGAGAAATGAATTGCTCATTGGAGATGGCGCTTGTGCCATAATGGAAATCTTTTGCATAAATGCTGACAGGGGTGGTCTGTTCCTTTAATTTTGGTGAATTATATGCATAAACCATTTAAAGAGTGGACCTAAATTCTTCAGTGCAAGGATGAAAAACGTTTGAGGTGGCTTTATTTGAATCTAAAGGCTCTATTCTATCTAGAGAACTCCCATTTAGGGACACATCTCTTTTATATAAGGTAATAGCACTGGGGATTTGACTTCCTAATGGAGATGTTTAAATGAAGCTTATGGTCTACTTCCCCCAAATCTGACTAGTTCGAGAAGATAAATTCCCCTGTCAAGGTCGAGATGATCAAACAGATTACAATTATTTTATCCCTCGTCTTTATTAATGAGCACTGTCTTTCACAGTTATGTCGACTAATCAGGATAGATGATATGTCAGCCTCCAGGTTTGTTGTTTTTCACGTATTTAAGGAGTCGTAGGGGTTTATAAATTGAAAGATAATAAAACCCTACACAGCTTGTCAGAAGAGAAACTAGGCTTTTGGAGGTTTAAAAATGTCATGCTTTATGTAGTGTGTGAATAACACAAGCAAAGAGACTGATATGTTGTAAAAAAAAAAAAAAAGCTGTCAATTATCACATAACTAAATCCTTGTTCGTTGGGGAAAAAATCCCAAAAGAACTTGTCATGATCAAAGCTGATAAAAAAAAGCAAAATATCATTAACAGTATAAGCTTTGACATTTAGACTACAATATTAGCCCTAAAAGACAGCTCACCCAAAAATACATACTATACAATGACCAAAAAATCCATTGTATCTAAAAAAAAGTCACGTTTAGAATACCACAAGGGTGATTAAATTAATACAGATTATTTTTAAAGGAATTTCGTCCTGTTGATGTGTATATTGAGTGTATTACACATTGCTAAACACAATTTAACTACCCTTTTGAAAGAATAGTTAGCAAAACTACAAGCTACTAAAATACTATGAAACTATTGTAGTTAGTTTTTAATATCTTACCTTAATATCTTACTAAAATATTAATTTAATAATATTTCAAAAAATAAATCAGATTTTGAAATTCAACAACAACAGTATTTATCTAGATAAAAAAACTATGTTTTTGAATGAATAAAACGATTATGGTGTATGAATTGAAAATTCATGTGACAACACTAAACATTCATTTATATTGACTACAAAAAGACTACAAAATAAAACTACAGTATATAGTATGTGACTCCAAAATAGTGATAAACAGAAGCGTTAAACGAAATACTTTTTTATAAATTAGAAGATACAAAATATGATGACTAGTTGTAAAAACTAGCCTTTAAAGGTGCCGTATAACGTTCTTTCACAAGATGTAATATAAGTCTAAGGTGTCCCCTGAATGTGTCTGTGAAGTTTCAGCTCAAAATACCACATAGATTTTTTTAAATAAATTTTTTTAACTGCCTATTTTGGGGCATCATTAACTATGCACCAATTCAGCACGCGGCCCCTTTAAATCTCGCGCTCCCTGCCCCCCCGAGCTCTCGACTATAATACAGTGTATTTACCAAGTTCACACAGCTAATATAACCCTCAAAATGGATCTTTACAAGATGTTCGTCATGCATGCTGCATGCATGAATCGGATCATGTGAGTATTGTATTTATTTGGATGTTTACATTTGATTCTGAATGAGTTTGAGGCTATGATCCATGGCTAACAGGCTAATGCTACACTGTTGGAGAGATTTATAAAGAATGAAGTTGTGTTTATGAATTATACAGACTGCAAGTGTTTAAAAATGAAAATAGCGACAGCTCTTGTCTCCAAGAATACAGTAATAAACGATGGTAACTTTAACCACATTTAACAGTACATTAGCAACATGCTAACGAAAGACAAATTACAAATATCACAAAAATATCATGTAATCAAGGATTATTTCGGTTATTATTGCTCCATCTGTCATTTTTTTGCTATTGTCCTTGCTAGCTTACCTTGTCTGATGATTCAGCTGTGCACATCCAGACGTTAATACTTGCTGCCCTTGTCTAATGCCTTGAACATGAGCTGGCATATGCAAATATTGGGGGCGTACATATTAATGATCCCGACTGTTACATAACAGCCAGTGTTATATTGAGTTTCGCCTGTTTTCCGGAGGTCTTTTAAACAAATGAGATTTACATAAGAAGGAGGAAGCAATGGAGTTTGAAACTCAATGTATGTATTTTACTGAACTCTTGTTATTCAACTATGCCAAGGTAAATTCAATTTTTGATTCTAGGGCACCTTTAATGGTAGTTTTAAGCTAGAGTGTTATTAAAAAAAAAAAAAAAAAAAAAAAAAAAGCAAAAGCTTCTTCACTCATTGCAAAACTATGCAACTATTAAGTATATAATATATATATATATATATAAATAAATGTGTGTGTGTCAAGTGCACATCCCTGACTCGGTCAAGCGCTCTGGTGTTCAGCCTCTCTCTATCTCTTCTTCCTTCTTTCTCTCTATTTCCTTGCATTCGTCAGAGTAGTAACCCCTGTTGTCTCAGCCGAGTGAATCAGATTGAGCCCCTGGCACAGAATGAAGGCAAAGTCAACAGGAATTAAGTTTCAGTGCAACTGTTTACTCAACTGTGGCCTGCAGTTATTGAAATCTTATCCATGGTTTTGTGTGACGACTGCGGTAATGAATTCAGTATGCCTGTGATTTTCAAACTGACAACATCACGCTAAGTCCGAGAAGCACACGACAGACTGAAGCAATTCAGAGGACAGGGGAAGACGAAAGCGAGAGCCAATCACAGATGCTTCAGATTATTGATTGATGGCGATATACTTCAGTTACAGATTTATCTCAAGAAGACTCAAGGGAAAAATCAAAATGTCAAATGAGTTTTATTCCTATACATTCTCCAAAATAATAATTCCAATTTGCAACCAACGACTTACTAAATTAAACAAAATACAAAATCAATATCCCATGTATGAAATAAGACCAAAACAAATCAGTTTTGGGTTGTTCTCTGCTTTCAAACCAGCCGTCATGCAGACCTGTCCTGTTAAACCAAGGCATTGCTCTTCTCAGTTCAACGACAGCCATGTTACTCCAACAGACAGTTACTTCAGAAGCTCCTCATCCCCACAATACAGCCCTTGACAACATCTCCCATCATGCCGTGGGGTGCAGATAACACACGACTGATCTTTTCAATGCTGGCCGGCTCAACACGCTGTCGTGTGACAGACAGAAAGAGCTTGTCTGTTTATTTTAGTCAGAGTGAGGATGTTTTGGGTGCTCTAGGTATATAATAAAAACGGCTGCAACACTCCACGCTCCGGTGCTTTGAATGGAAGCTCCCCGAAATTTCCACTTGAGTGTTATGGGTGTTTACAATGCGACAGGTGAAATCTGTGGCACCTGGATGGACACCACACATACACGACTGTCCGTAAATTCCATTGCACCTATGCATTTGTCTGTTGCAACACGCCTGATAAATATTTCACCTGAATGCAGATGCAGAGTTGCTGGGATAAACACATTGGCAACCAAAAACACAATCACAGAAAGAGCACTTAGTGCGTTTAAAAATTCAAACCGCTCTCAATATACATAAATAATCATAATAATGTGTTTATGTACTCTGGTTGGAGGGGGTGTGATGATTAAATATTTACAAGCACTTAAAGAGGGGAGAGAAGGATGCTGTTGACATGCGTTAATAACAGACAGGTGCAAGAAGGGAAGAACGGAATGTAGAGACGTTGGTAGGAATGAACAAACGAATAAAGGATGGAAGAAATGAAGTAAAAAAAGAAAGAAATAAAAGAAGGTGGGGAGGGACAAAGTAATGAGCATATAATTAAAAAATTGAAGGAATGATATTAAAAAATTAAATAAAAGGAATATGAAAGAAAGAAAGAACAAAGGATGGAAGGTAAAGAAAAAAGATAGAAGAAAGCAATAGGAAGAAAAAAACAAAAAATAAAGAGTGAAGAAATGAACGGACAGTGAAAGGAATGAATGAAAAGAAAGGAGGAAAAAAAGAAAGACCTGTTGTTGTTGGAAGTTCACGAGGTCAGATGCTGTGATGTCAGAGGAAGGTGTGCCGCTCTTGGATCGAACTTCTCTGTGTCCCTCCACACAAGGTGGAGCGCCGTTCTGATTGGCTGTTCCGTTTGTCGCCTCTGTCCCCGACTCTTGCATCATGACTTAAAAACCTGCAGCAGAGATGCAAAAAGAGTGTTAAAACAAACAAAAAAACATTTTAAAATAATTCCACACAAATGTCCATTTCCTTTTTGTTTCCCTTAAAAGAAGCTAAACATCATATTCTGTTTGTTTTCAATCCTTCTGCTGGGTCTGAAAGAATGAAGAAACAGCAAAAAGCAAATGGAATGGGAACCCAACCTCGGTCACGTCTCAGCAGAGAGGCCCAAGAAAACACACTCGCTCACAAACAAAACTTGTTCAAGTGAAATGGATATATTTACTCTCATTGCTCCCAGAAGAACCACAGCCCGATGGCTTTTTAATGGGAAACAGGGCAGGGGAGTCGGTCGGATTACAAATCTCAAAAATCAAAACTTCTCAGCAAGCGTTTGCATCTTGGGTGTTGAGTTAACGCCACGGTCCTGGGCCCGCACACAAATAAACAAACCTGAAAATATTCCGATGTACTTCCAAAGTATTTCCAATAATACATTATACTTTAATGATGCCTATTCAGACTCACAAAAAGACTTTTTGTTCTTCTAACATTTAACATCTAACAGACCAGCCCTGCAATACACTAAAAAGAAAGTTTTCTCCTTCAACATCCTGATCTATCCATGTCGTCCTGAGATAGACACTTAGATTTACATCTTTTGCATTCATAGAGGCCCTCGTTGGCAAGGAGTGCCTTGTAGCCTTGTTTCAGACCATCTTAATGAAGCTGACCAAGTCGGGCAGAAGTAAATTAACTTGGCTTATTAATTATTGATATGAGGCAGAATGAATGCCCTTAAAGCACTGGGTGCTAATCACATAGGCAGGTGAAAATTGAAAAGAATTCAGATTTATAATGCTGCCCCCTCTCAGACAGTAATAAGGTGCTTGATAATTGTTCAGCAAGGTTTGCAGGGAAGAGGTGGTTACAGACGCAGACTAACACACTGGGGATTGACCCATCTGGACCACCGAAGGGCTGCGACTCTTCTATTGTTCTTTTTGAATTGGACCACATCAACTGCTAGACCAAAAATATATACAATAGTAATAAAATTATAATTTAATTTTGCTTTATACACACACATACACGCATTCAGATGAGCCAAAACATCATGACCACCTGCCAAAACTGCGCCGATCCGCCGAGGCGTGGACTCAACAAGACCCCTGAAGGTGCCCTGTGGTATTTGGCACCAAGACAGCAGATCCTTCAAGTCCTGTAGGTTGTGAGGTGGAGCCACTGTAATTGAACTTGTTGGTCCAGCATATACCAACTGAGCATCTGGATTGAAATCTGGGGAATTTGGAGGCCAGGGCAACACCTTGAACTCTTACTCATGTTCCTCAAGCCATACCTGAACAATTTGTGATGTGTGGCAGAATTATCCTGCTGAAAGAGGCCACTTCCACCAGGGAACACTATTGTCATGAATGGGTGTACCTGTTCTGCAACAATGTTTAGGTAGGATGCACATTTCAAATTTATGTCCACATGAATGGCTTCACCTGTGACTGGTCATAATGTTTTGGCTCATCAGTATATATTATATAATAAAACACACACACGCTGAACTACACTAATAACTAAACCAAAAATAGTAACAACATCTGTAGGATTTTATCTTTTCTGTTTAATTACTAAAGTTAAATGGTTAGTATTATGATCCCATAATTTACTCACCCTCAAGCCATCCCAGGTGTATAGGACTTTCTTCTTTCAGCTGAACACAATCGGAGTTATATTAAAAAAAATATCCTGGCACTTCTAAGCTTTTTAATGGGAATGAATACCATATGAGTTTTTGAAGTTCCAAAAAAGCACATCTATTCATCATAAAATTAATCCACTGGGTTAATAAATGCCTTCTGAAGTGATGTGTTTTGTAAGAAAAATATCCATAGTTAAAACTTTATAAACTATAATCACTGGCTTGTGTTAATGGCTGCATGAAAGTCGAGTTCCAGCGGAAGTGTGCCCTCTGACCCAACGTATGACGTAGGATGTAGAAATAGTGTAAGCTTATGTGAGAGTAGACACCTCTCACAATTCAAACAAATAGGGCTGTGCAACAAACTGAAGCTCCGCTTCTCTTATATCGAAATCCTCTGATATTTGTCTTTAAAATTTCTCGTTTTCTCATCCAATTCGTGAGCTGTGTTTTATTTTGCTCCATCCTCTGCACTTCCGCGAACAATACATCATGCGTCGGGTCAGAGGTCACTCTTCTGCCGGAAGTAGACTTGTGTACGGCCACTGCTGGAAGCCAGTGTTAATAGTTCATAAAGTTTTTATTTATTTTTTTATTTATTTTATTTTTTTTTTTTTACAGATTTTTAAAGAAGAAAGTCACATACAGCTAGAAAAGCTTGAGGGTGAGTAAATTACGGGATAATTTTCATTTTTGTGTAAACAAATATAAATTCAAAGTCCTGCAATTCACAATTTTGAATAAACCTGATATTTCCAGGTTTTCCATGACCGTGGGAACCTCTTCTTACCCCCTTTCATCACATATTTTAGCTTTCTCTCAAAAAACACCCTGAATACACTATGTAAATAATTTACATGTGTAACTAAACTGCTCCATGCTCAAAATCATCCTTTCAATTAGAGATAAACGGACAAAGTACCTGGTACTCCCACAAACAAGCTGTGGCTTGTTTAGCAAGCTTCTCTCCCTTTCTGTCTCTTTTACATTTTACGGTCTCATTTGTTCGCTCTCATTTTTTTCATTGTGTTCCATAAAAGAGGGTGATAATGGCTATTATGCATGCACTGTCATTCCGTACTAAATTTTCATAATTATAAAGGAAGGGCGTAAATTTACGAATGCATGGCATCTCTAAAAGTAATCATGAGAATGCGCCGGGGGGCTATTTTAATGTATGCGAAACTAGTGACCCACAATAAAGACGTGAAGCTGCAACGAATGCAAAGTAATGCACACGCGCCCAATTCCACGTCTGAAGAGGGCCAGCTAAAATTAACACCCAATTAATTTCGGAATTGACAAACAAATGAAACCCATAAATCTAGTTTCTCATTAAATTTCACCATGGAATAATTCAAAAGCCGCAATATCGCGATCAAAAAAAAAAAAAAAAGGATGAAAGAAAATGCCTGTTATCCATCACAAATATCAAATAGATGGAGGAAAAAAATAATCTGGTGGAAGGGCATTAATAATGTCAACGGCTTTATGAATTAAGCTATTGTTTTAGTGTCTCATCATTATGATTCAAGCTTTGGATTTTGCCCCACTTTGATAACAAAAGTGCAATTCTTTGCTTGTGATTTTTCTGTCTTGCATTTGGTACAAAAAAGGCGTGCAGAATAAACATGAATAACAGACAAGCACTTATATAACCAGCAAGAGAAACAGATGTGTTTGTTTACAGTGTTTACCGTGGCTTTAAATAAAAAGAAAACAAAGACTTAAGGCAAAAAGTTCAACATAATGGAAATTCCCTGAGATTAAGGCCCTGCCACAAGGCACCTACCAAACAAACCTCCATCATCAGATGTCTGCGCCTTTTCCTCACAAAACGCTTGCTTGCTAAACACAACAAGTGTTTGGAACAAACTACGGATAATACAACAAGGTCAGAATTTGTGTATGTTGACATTTTGTTCGGTTCATCTGATATTGCGAGCACACACACACACACACACACACCAAATCATGTGCTCACCACACCTGGCCACAACATAAAAGCATGAGCAAATACAGAAAATCAAGAGCTTTCTCCCTTATTTATTATTTCCCAGGATTTGACTGCGAGCGTGTTTATGCCGAGAGTTTGTTTGTGTGTGCCGTGCACCAGGCCGGAAAGCAGACTCCATCAACGTTAAAAAGATGCTGTCATTCCGGTAAGTTCTGAAAGCCCACCTGCTTTTACAAGTCTGTTCTCACAACACCCCTGTTTACACAAGCGCTCAACAAAAGCACAACATTCTTACGCTTCAGATAAGTAGTCACAATAAGGACGACAAAACCCCATGATCACACTGTTGTTTAGGTTCAACGTTGTTGCTTGTCTAGACAACACAATGATCTGTTCGGCTGAAAAGGTGTGAGAGCATCTTGAGGTTTTTCTTTTCTCCTTTTTCTCAAGGATTCCTGATGAGTAACGCAGACAGCTGTATTTTGGCTAGAGATGGGTGGTATGAGCAAAATTATGACCTAGTACAGTATGAGACACAGACTACGTTTACATGTGCACCAATAATGCGATTATTTCTCATAATATAATTTTCATTACTCTGATTATATTCACTAATAAGTATGGTTATACAACACTCAGATAGGCATACACTATGGATATTACTGGTCATTTTTGTAATCTCCTCACATCAAATTCAAAATACATTGTGGAAGTACTAGATATTATACGGCGGCATGATGAACATCGCAATGCCGAGTTTGCACGCTGTTATTGCGTTCTTTGACGAAGATACGGAGCAGAGACTGCACAGCGAGTTGTGTTGACAGAGTTTAGCAATTTAGAGAAAAGAAAATTTGAGAATAATGTCAGGGAGTTCATTCATGAAGTTGTGTGAACAACACACTGTATCCGTGTACATTCAAGCAAATTCACACTTTGGTCAGAGCGGTAATAATGTGATTACGGTGTTTACATGCCTGTTTATTGAGATTAAAATCGAAGTACACCACCTAGCTTAATGCGAATATGGTTACTATGATTATGAGCTTAATCGTATTAGTTTGATCGAAGTATTTCGAATTGCAATATTGCCAAAATCCATTATGAGGGTGCATGTAAACACACTTTATATCACAGTACAAGTATGGCAATATAGTTTTGCATGAAATTTAACCCCAAAATAATTTATATATTACAAAACCATTTAGTACTTGAACACAAATCAAAAGGTAAAATTATTCATATATGAATGTAGAGATGTACTGATATAAAAGATTCTGGCCGATATTGATAAGCTGATAAATAAAGCTGTTAAGTATGAGACTGGATAGTATGAGTTTACTAATGACCGCATTCAAGCCTCCTCAAAAGTCTTTCTATCACACATCTATGCTAGATATAAAGCATCGTGTTACCTTCAGTTTGGTTCTTCCGTCTCAAGATGCAACTTTGCATCATTCACACATGTTGGCACAATCAGGGCTAGCGACTCGCCCTCGTGGAAAAGAATTGCTCGTCACCCTCTCAAAGAGGAAATGACAGCAGCAATGACATTCTGCCAAAAGGAGATCTCAATGCGAGACCAAACAGCCCCTCTAATCTCAGCGGGCCTCTCCAGGCCAGAAACATATCTCAACACTACTGTGGTGGCATTCTGAGAACAAAACCCCACCACGTTTGGACAGACGGGTCTTGTCTTTTCTTTTGTGCTTTCTTGAGTTTGCTTCCAGACCTTGTAGGGCTAATGCTGGTCCGGCAGCTCCTACAAACAAAGCTCGCTATTTGTTTAATAACTGATTGCTGCCATGACTACGGTAAACAAGAGGGAGAACAGGGCCTTTTCTTTCTGTTTATGAACAAACACATCTTCTTGCAAAGAGCAATTTAACATTAACCAGGTGGAATGATCAACAGATCCCATAGGTTACACAGAGGGCGAGCCGAAATGTAAACATTCTTCAGAGAAAGAGAGCGTGTGAGGGGACGAAAAGAATGGAAGCCAGCGGGCAAGCATGTATGGACAGCAAGGTCAATGCAAATGCAGCTCGTCTTGAATAAACAGTTGGAGGAGAAACTCAAGACAAACAAACAGTCATTCTCCTGACATTTAAAGAAGCATTAGGACGGATGGGCTACAGCTGCTAACGGCCAACGTGAATGTGAACTAGATGGGGGTGGGAATGTGTCACTCAACAGGGCGAAGTCTCACGGACCTCACGTTCCTGCTATATGTCCGGCTCGGTCTGCGGAACAAACAGACAAGCAGCATCATCCTTATTGCCTCCACGAAAAACAGCAGCAAGGAACTTGTAAAACCAGTTAAACATTACCACAGTCAATTACTCAGTAACTAGTGCTCGGAAAATATCAATGTTATTCTAAACCTTTAAGACTTTCGTTCATCTTCGGACCACAAATGAAGACCTTTTTGATGAAATCTGATTTCTGTCCCTCCGTAGACAGCTACATAGCTACCACTTTGACGCTTCAAAAAGTTCATAAAGAGATCGTAAAACTAATCCATATTTATTGAGCTGTTTAGTCCACATTTTCTGAAAAGACACGATCGCTATAAACAGACTGAATTTAGACTCATCTTCATTTGTGTTCCGAAGATGAACGAAAGTCTTACGGGTTTGGAATTACATGAGGGTGAGTAATTAATGACAGAATTTGAAATTTTTGGGTGAACTAACCCTTTAACCACCTGAAGTCAATCCAAATGCATGGCTTCAGAAGAATTGGAATATAACAGTGGAGTCATACAGACCATTTTATGGTGCTTTTGTTATCCTTTTTGGGAATTTGACTGCACAAATCTTTCCTTGAAAACAGAAGTTTGGATTATGATTTATTATACCTAGTAGAAGAGGTGCATAAGATATATAAAAAGTCAAAGTCAAAAGTGACAGTAAAGACTTGTGCATTGACAAAAACATTTTAAAGGGGTGATGAACTGAGAAATCAAATTTTCCTTGAGCTTTTGACATATAAGAGGTCATCATACTATAAGAATATCCTGTAAGTCTCAGAGCTAAAAACGTCCTTGTTAGTCCAATAAAAGCTTTAATTGACACCAGACCCAGCAAACGACAGGATTTTCAAAGTGGGGATCTATGACGTCAAAGGGCAGCAAGCACCGCCTATGCAGAAGAAGATCAACGCCTACTTCATCACTGCTCGTTTAGCCCTGCCCGCCGATTCGCGCATAACATGCAAGATAGATAATGCAAAATAGATAGCGTAAGTAACATAGGCCTACGTGGTGCTAAACCGGATCGAGCTACCAAGCAATAACTGCTGGGACTCGACTGTAATGTGACAACATGTAAGTAACTGTGTTAATTCTAATGCCTGATCTGATATGTAATGATTCATGTAAAGTCAGATGTTCTTTGTCTGTGTCAGAAAATCAAACCCATGACTAAACTTCAACTTGCGTTGTTTCTCTTAGGATTAAAATAATCTGTTATGTAACGGTGATTAAATTATATAAAGAAAGCGATCAAAGAAAGCTCCCTTTTGCAATCGCTTGCAATCAAACATTGCGGGTTTATCAGTGACTGACGCGCAAAACTCCCATTTAATTCAACAAATCTCTTAGTTATATCGCGTTTGCACTGTTAGTGAAGATGAAAGCATTTGTTGGTGTACAAAAATTAAGTGGCAATGATGAGATCACTGCTTTCTTGCGCCCAACAACATGTCTGTTTCATGCCACAATCTAAATATAATGCCATAGATCTAGATGTAATGCAACACTTTTCATGATTAGTTAACCTTGAGAGCTGTAATAGTAAAAACGTGCTAAAAGAGAGAGTAATACTTGGCTATTTCAAATGGAAAGATGTTAGCCAATAACAACAGTGGGCGTTTACACTGAAGTCTCACAGCAGACACGCCCCTTACAACAGAGCGTTCAAACCAGAGGGCTAAAATCAGGGTAGGAAAAATGTTATAATTTATAAATTATGACAATTTTGGATGTAAAAAGCATACTAACATTATAAGCTCACCCCAGGAAACATTATAAAACAATAAAACAATGCAGTTCATGACCCCTTTAAATAAATGCTGTCCTTTTAAACTTTCTATTCATCAAATTATCTTGAAAAAAACATCATGGTTTCCGCAAAAATATTAAACGGCACAACTGCTTTCAACATTGATAATAAGAAGAAATGTAACTTGAGTACCAAATCAGCATATTAGAAATTCTGGTAGCAGAATTTGTGTAATATGACTTTAGCCATGAAAAATGTTAGATGTAACAAATAAGCACAAATGTCACCTCCAGGGCTCAGAGGGTTAAAATACATTATAAGAGATTAGTTAGAATAAATTGTAGTAATATATATTTAATAATATTAAAAACAATATATATATATATATATATATATATATATATATATATATATATATATATATATATATATATATATGAAAATGAGAATTATTTTAATAAAATAAGAGAGATAATAAAAAAATGCATGTTATTTTTTGTTTAGTACTGTCCTGAGTAAGATATTTTACATAAAAGATGTTTGCATTTAGTTCACAAGACAAAACAATATCTGAATTTATTAAAATATCCCCATTCATAAGTATGTGAACCATTTATTCTCAATACTGTGTGTGGTTACCTGATGATCCACGACTGTTTTTATGTTTTGTGATGGTTGTTCATGAGTCTCCTGTTTGTCCTGAGCAGTTAAACTGAGCTCTGTTCTTCAGAAAATTCCTCCAGGTCCTGCAGATTCATCAGTTTTCAAGCATTTTTGCATATTTGAACCCTTTCCAGAAGTGACTGTGAGATTTTGAGATTCATCTTTTCTCACTGAGGACAATTGAGGGACTCAAACTCAACTATTAAAAAACGTTCACTGATGCTCCAGAAGGAAACACGATGCAAACATGCAAGTATCTTCTGTTGGTTCCGAAGGGCAGTACTAAATGAAAAACAATGATAATTAAACTAAATAAAAAAAAATTGTGACATCTTCATCCTGTTCAAAAGTTTTCACCCCTCGGCTCTTAATGCATCGTGTTTCCTTCTGGAGCATCAGTGAATGTTTGAACCTTTTTTAATAGTTGAGTTTGAGTCCCTCAGTTGTCCTCAGTATGAAAACACAGATCTCAAAATCCTGCAGTCACTGCTGGAAAGGGTTCAAATATGCAAAAATGCTTGACAACTGATAAATCTGCAGGAGCTGGAGGATTTTTCTGAAGAACAGAGCTCAGTTTAACTGCTCAGGACAAACAAGAGACTCATGAACAACCATCACAAAACATAAAAACAGTCGTGGATCATCAGGTAACCACACACAGTATTGAGAATCAATGGTTCACATACTTATTAATGGGGATATTTTAATAAATTCAGCTATTGTTTTGTCTTGTGAACTAAATGCAAACATCTTTTATGTAAAATATCTTACTCAGGACAGTACTAAACAAAAAATAACATGATAACTAATGGCATATTAAAATCCTTTTCATTTGTTAAATATTTGTAAAACCCACATACAAGCGTAAATGATGACCTTTTTTTTTTTAATAACTAGTGCTTTATGTTTGACTGAACTGTACAATTGTGCTTATTTGTTGTTCAATAAATATTATTTTATATAAATATGTCCATTAAGTAATATGGATTGAGTGAACATTACATTAAAGAGCTTGTGACAAAACCTCCTAACTCCATTGGATCCTCAAACTGTCATTCAAACCTCATTAATCTGCCTCACCTCCTGAATGAAGTGCGCACGCAGTTTGGACATCTCTGTGCAATGAAAAGGTAAATAAAGATCTGATGTTTGAAAAAAAAAAAATTGTAAAGCGTTTTCTTTACTTCATCTCTAATTGAATTATGTCTCGTGTTTAACCACTATAAGAGCCAGCGGCAAATCCCCGAGGCACTGGTCGAGATGAAGCTGTTCTCGGCGGTTACAGAAGCACTGAACGGCCGCTGACGCACTCGAGCTCGCATCTCCGAAAACGTCAAAACAAATTGTAAAATATGCGCTGTTATTAAATATGAGTCGCATATTTCAGGTCTAAACAACTACATTCTCGCCTAAAAAAAACTATTAAAACTACAGTTCATGGTACAAGAAGTAGTATTTGTAAAAATTACGGTTGATTTGATCGGCTGCCATGACGGTCACTTCAAGCGGAGTGATACAAACGGTGAAAAGGCAGTAGGAGTGCTGTTATCACTGAAATATCACATGGCTATCAGCCAATCAGATTCGAGAACCAGACAGAACTGTTGTATATTATATTATATATATATATATATATATATATATATATATATATATATATATATATATTTTTTTTTTTTTTGTTTGTTTGTTTGTTTTTTTCATAATTTACTTTATTCAAGCACCAAGAGGATGAGTAGTTGAGTACTCATCCACCAAGAGGATGAGTAGAATGTTCTTTTGAGTCCTGAAGTATTGAAGAAAAGTCCTTTTTAATCTTTCAGTTACTTTTTCAACTTCCTGTCTTCTCAGTCCAACCGCTCTCACATTCATTTCATTTAACTCTCCAAATCGATTTATCCCCACACTGAAGAGCTACAAAAATGAGTGATACAGGGGTCTAAACACATATTTATTACACATCGAGAGAAAAGTAATAAGATCCTTACGCGTGAAATCCAGATTGAAACATATCACCAGACCATCACCGCAAGCCGGTACCGGCACCCTGTAATGTTGCGCACAATGATTCAAATAAATATGAACCCATTATCACACTACAAGCTTGAGAAATGAACAAGGAATGAACAATCAGGATGCCGTCAACCGGAAGACAACTCCAGCGGAGAGGCTAAATAGATGTATAATTTCAAGAGGTACACAAAACAGTTTGTCTCCTCAATGACTTTATGACAAAGTCTGCGTTGTGTTTAAGGCCCTGCTGTGCCAAGACTATGATGGAACGCGCAAAAGTAAGGCAGGCCACGGTATTTTTAGCGAAACAGCCAATAGAGACCAAAGTAAATAAGAAAAAGTCTAATGAGTTTTAATGCAGCCGCTGCCAGGATAGAAAGGCCAATTTTGGGATGTGGAACTACAGTCATGAGCGGTTTACAACAAACTCCTGAGCGACTCTCCTTCAAGCGACATTGAAGAAATCATTCAAAGACAGCTTGTGATGATTAGCACGGCAGCAAAGAGTCAGTAACCGTGAGCCGGGTCTCATCGTGCGCATGTGAGGCATCGAGCCGTGGGGAAGGAGGCCTTCACTCAAAAGGCCCCACAGCACAACGGACAAATTACAACTGTCAAACACCCGCACGCACTCGGCAAAGAAAACAAGGCATTCAATCTTCCGCATCCTCTGGGACTGGCCAAAGTGCATATTGTTTTAATATTATTTAAAAGTGTGTCATATATTTTTAATCATTGTTACTTGAAATTCGTGCAACAAGCACTCCCATGGGTGGAGCGAACACGGACTTTTTCGCAGAGGAAATGTGTCAACCACGTATTTGTGGGATGGGGAGTTTAGCCTCTGCGAACTTTGTCTAATTAATATTTCCAGTCTAAACCATGAGAGGGCCTGTATTATTAGAAACATTATCTTGGGGGTAAATTACCCAGTTGCACTGACATAGTGTCAATTGGCATTAATGGAAAAAGGCAACAACATAACTACAGCCAACCAGAGCAACCTGAATAATTTTCAGGCCCAATAGCATATGAACATCATATTGCTTGCTAAAAAATGATGGCAAATATATGTGATTGACAAAGCATGATTTAAATACTTGAAAAAGATTATTTAAATATTAAATTTATTAAAAAGTAAATATGTAAAGCCTTTTTGACATTTTTTGGTGTTTTTTTGTGTCATTTCCATCACATTTCAAATGATGTTTTGTGTTTGGCAGCATTTTGTAATGGATATGAATCATTAATATGAATCGAAAAAACCTAATTAATTGCAAAAACTACAAAATTAAGGGAAAACTTTATAACAATGAAAAAAAGTCTAAAAAGCAGCAAAAATTAAATAAAAATAAGGCATATATAAAAGTTTATAATTGACCTTATTGTGTTAAAAAACAAAAAACAAACAAACAAACAAACCAAAAAAACCCTTAGGACATAAAAGTGCTTTAAGTTGAAACACTCAAGCATACAGGAGAAAAAGCAAAAAGTGCCTTCGAGATAAGCAAGTTCTATGCAGAACTGGTCAACTGTGATTGTGCAAA